>NC_136495.1:124446173-124546173 GCF_053919585.1 Euprymna scolopes
ACTCTTGTGATTATCATTTTCTAGTGCTGATGGCGGTATGTGCTTAGTGTTCAAGATGCAATCGTCTGCGTAACTGCCAGTGTACTGCCTTCTCAACTTGACCGTGTCCTTCTCGACGGTCGTACATCTAAACAATATGATATAAATGCGGGAGTACCTCAGGGATCTATTCTAAGACATTTCTTATTCCTGATATTCATAAATGACCTCTCTGATAAAATTGTGTCTGAGATGTGTATATTTGCTTATGACACCACTCTCTATAACAGGCACGAGGGGGAAACAAATGAACACAGATCTAAGGAAATGACAGCAACACTAGATGAAGACCTTCAATCTGTAGTGAAATGGGGACAAACATGCTGTCAAGATTAAGCTTGTTTCCTTCAATAATTACAAGAAACCTTTTCTACTACAAATAGTGTTACACAAAAGACCCGGTCTAAGCCGGGTTGACATGCTAGTATCTATATATGCGTATAGGTGTATACACATATATGTATGTTCATGAATTAAAATGTGGCACGCGTCTGCGGATGAAATGTAAGAAATTGACAAATATAAACAAACCTTGTTATTGTTATGAAAAATGTAACAGAAAGGAATCTGGTTATGTGGATGTTTTGAAAAGATTGACAGGAAATAGTGACAGAAGGAAAAAGATTGCAGTCGGAGATTCTAATCAATGATTCGTTGTCAGGTTGCGACAAATAATACACGACTTCGTCCATTACTAATCTTCTGTTCTACGTTGGACGCTTTGCTATTTTTTATTCGCATCTTCAATTCTAATATATCTTTATCTAACTCCTGTTCCCTAATTAGATCTATACCCGATAACGTAGGTCGTTTGTGCTTAACCGATGAGTTCTCAGAATTCTTATATGAGGCATACTCTTTCGGCTCAAAGAGATTCGAGTTTATCGCACTCACTAGATAGTTTCTACTATATATTTCTACCGGAGGATCATCACTGTCCTGACTCGAATCCACCGATCGTGACAAGAGATCCGCACAAACATTATCTTCCCTCTTCAGGTACTGTATGGTACAATTATATCCAGTCATACTTAAAGCCCATGTTTGTATCTTCCTATTTTGTATCGGTGAGTTTAGCAAATATTCTAGGGGTCTATGATCTGTATAGATGGTGAACGTTGCACTATGCAAGTAGTGGTTCAACTTATTAAGTGCATAGTGTATCGCATATGCTTCCTTCTCTATCGTTGACCATCTCGTCTGGGTGTTACTCAGCTGATGAGATAAAAAATAAATTGGCTTTTCTACCTCTTTGCCCGCTCTCTGATCATAGACCATCTGTGACAAACATGCTCCAATCGAATGATCGGAGGCGTCTGTATACAGTCTATAGTCCCTATCAGATCGGGATATGCCAGTATTACCATGTCTGCGAGCTTCGTTTTTAGGGTATCAAAGGCAGACTGGCATGCGTCATCCCATTGAAAACGCGCACGCTTCCTCGTCAACTGAACTAACGGCTCAGCAATATCGGGAAAATTTTGAATAAATCGCCGATAGTATGACGTCATACCGATGAAAGTCCTTACTTGACTCACAGTGGTTTGAGTCGAAATCGATTTTATAGATTTGACTTTGTCCAGGTCTGGCTGTATACCCCTCTCCCTTACCTTGAACCCTAGATACTGTATTTCTTTTCTAAAGAACTCACACTTTGTGGCTTTTAACCTGAGATTATGTTTGCGTAAGCTACCTAACACCTTATCTATGTGCTTTAAATGGTATTCCTTCGTATTGGAGAATATTAGTATGTCATCCAAATACGGTAATGCAAATTCATCCTGTCCCTGTAAAACTACGGACATTAATTTTTGGATGACCCCGGGGGCGTTCGCTAGTCCGAACCACATCACATTAAAACCAAATAACCCCCGGTGGTAGGTGAACGCTGTTTTCTCCTTATCTTTCTCATTCAACTTAACCTGCCAGTACCCTGATTTTAAATCTAATTTCGAGAAGTATTTTGCTGACCCAAACGACGCTAAAATATCGTCAATTACTGGTAATGCTCGGGCATACTTCTTCGTGACTTTATTTAATGCTCTAAAGTCTACACAAAATCTCTTACTACCATCTTTTTTTTCTACTAATACTATAGGAAAACTCCACGGGCTATTTCATCTTTCTATTACTCCTGCCCACATCATTTTGTCTACTGCTGAATCTACCATCCTTCTTTGCTTTAGCGGTGTTCGATACGGGCATTTACATATGGGCTCATGCGTACCTGTGTCGATACGCATCTCTACTGTATTGGTTCTGCTGAAATCCTTGTCCTCCGTAACGAACAAATCCCTATTCCGCTTTAGCAACCTAGCGATCTCTAACTTGAATTCCTAGGTACATTTATTCTTTCCAAGTTTTCACCGGAGATCTTATTATTTTGTTTATCTGGCATGGTAATCTCAGTAATGCTACCAGCCAAACTACACTTAGCTATCGGACAGCCCCTTTTTAAAGTGACTGTCTGGTGTGTATTATAAGCAACGGAATCTTACTAGACTTATTAATTTTAACTATAGCATTAGCCACTGAAATTCCATTCAGTTTACTAACAAATCCGTTGATTATTTGCTCTATCTCATATTCCAATCCATAACCATTATTAAAACCTGCACGCGCATTTCATGTATGTAGATGCTGTGGTTTTAACGTTATTTTCTCGGCCAGTCTAACTATCGTTGAAATATGAGCATCTTCCTCTAAAGCTATATACTCATTTCCTAACCTTATGGCTCCTAAATAAAAATATATTCCACCCCATTTTGCCTAAGCCATTCACGGCCTAATATTACACTTCTGGTGAGATTTTCGACCACAAAAAATCCATGCTGTGTGGACTGGCTTCCTATTCCTATTCTTAATCGTGCGATACCTTCCACACTTAATGGAGACCCATTTGTTGTCCTTAAATTGACTGCTTTTTTTTCTTAACTCAGGACCCTGTCTCAATGCATTAAACGCACTACTTTTCACTACCGAAACTTCTGCTCCCGTATCCACTGGAGCTCTATAATGTTTCCCTTCTAATCTAACCGTAATGGAGTTTGTTGCGCCCATTCACCCGATTATGTGCGTCGGTAATTTCCTCTTCCGTTCGTTGGGCGTCCTACGAACGGGGCCACTCCGTTTCCCTGGATACGTTCTCTATATTGTCTCCAAATGTGGCCTTCGCTACCACAATAGAAACACCTTATACTATGTCTAGATCTTTCGCTTTCCCTAGTTGTATATGCTGGGACGCTATTTCTTACTTGGTTCCCGTTTTCCCATCTATCATCGTGTTTTGGGAATCTAGCTGGACCCATGGCATTCACTTGAATTTGCCGTCTAGTGTGACAAACCGTCATGGGGTCGTCTTCATATTCATAGCTTGCATCAAGCCGGATCTTCAATTGTACTTCTGTTACGGCTTTTTGATAAGGCGCCTGAAGATCCCTCGGCTCGTGCCCCATTACTGCCATCTTTACATCTCGGTCTCGGAAGCCTTCTATAAAAAACCCTACTACCTGTTTGGTAACTATCTCATTTTTTTAACCTATCACACTATAGGCTCCTTCTATTAGCTTTAATATCCTTTGCATATAGTCTTGGATACCGTCCGAGCTACCCTGTCTTACATTAGCTAATTCAACTATGTACGCGTTGGGGTTTGTGACAATTCCATAGTATTCTTCTAAGGAACTCTTCAACCCTTCCCATGTTATATGCGCATTGCTAACTACCAGGGTACTAATGTATTGTCCAACCAAATCCCTTGTTGTTAGAAGAGCTGCTTGCCATTTCTCTTCATCCCAGGCTCCTACCACCCTAAAATATCTCTCTAAGTCGCCCCTCCATCTTTTGTATCCGTAATTTTCTCTCCTCTCTAATGGTTTTATGTTTTTAAGCAGGGATTCTCCCCTACTTGTGTTCGACACCGAACTAACAGCATTCCTTAACTCCGTTATCAAACTCTGAATGAAACTTCTAAAAATGTCCTGCTCTATTTTTTATACTTATTTCATTTATTTTCTTAACCTACGTATTCAACAGTATGCAATTAAACGAAAGAAATTAATGTAACACTGGAAAAATAATCACAATCAAATTTTTAACGAAACAGTAAAAAAAATCATGAATTTTTAACGAAATTTAAGTTTTTTTTTCTTGTTACTCAATGCATACAAAATACGTGTCATCTACACACATACATATATACACATATACACATATACCCATCTACACATATACACATATACACATATGCATATATACATATATAAGCTTGTTTGTGTTTGTGTTAGTTTTTATATTCTTATATATGTTTTTAGAGCAGAAACACACAGGGAAATATCGAACGTCACTTACCTCGCTTTGTTCTTTTTTCCTTTTTTGTTTGTTTGTTTTCTTCTGTTTGTTTTTCTTTTAAGGACCCGTTTCACGTTGGTTGTGGTGCTGGTTCGATCTTGCTTTTTTCTTTAAAAGCAGAGGTCACGCCAACAAAAATTGAGTTGTAATATTATAAACCCTTTTTAAGAATTCAAAACACAACAACCATTGGTGTAAGCAACAGCCCGTTTTTTTTATTTCTCCTGTTGTTCTTGCTTATGGTAGATAGAGAGAGAAAGAGAGAGAGAGAGAGAGTGTGGGGAAGCGACAGAGAGAATTATCGTGGCGTCCATTCGGCTGACAATCAAATCTCCAACTGCAATCTTTTTCCTTCTATCACTTTTTCCTGTCAATCTTTTCAAAACAACCACATAACCAGATTCTTTTCTGTTACATTTTTTATAACAATAACAATGTTTGTTTATATTTGTGGGAAATATTGAAACAATTCCCGTTTAGCTTGTCAATTTCTGACATTTCATCCGCAGACGCGTGCCCCATTTTAATTCATGAACATACATATATGTATATACACCTATACACATATATATATACTAGCATGTCAACCTCGCTTAGACCGGGTCATTCGTGTAACAATAGCAATGGCCAAAAACACATTTAACATAAAAGAAAACATGAATTTGTTGAATAGTTAATTAATATAGTTCGATATATTGCGACTAATTTAAATGGTTTAATATATGCCGGTTAATAAATTAATGATTATCATAATAATAAGTTATTCCTCGCCAGCCAGCCCATGGTCGGTACCGATAACAATATTAATGATTTAGTTATCACTAGCTAGTGTCTGGTATGTGCAGATCAAAATGATAATAAGTTAGTTAGCGCCGGCCACTATTTTCTCAGTATAAACCACAATACTAATAACAACGAGATATTATAAAAAGGCTGACAGGGAAGCCATTAGAGATCTTATCAGAGATGCCCCATGGAGAAATATTTTTTATCTTCCTGCTGAACAGTGCGTAAATGAGACCACTGAATGGTTCAAAACGACAATTGAAGAACATGTTCCCATGCGGAAATTTTATAGCAATCCCCACTGTCCCCATGGTTTATTTCTACTTGCGCAACTGCCATTGCACAAAGGCAGCATGCATACCGCAGATTTAACCGATATAAGTCCAGTTCAAACAGACAGAAGTATATAGAAGCTAGAAGTAACGTTAAGAAAGAAATAGCGACAGCTAAGAGAGAATTTACTGAAACCACTAAAAAACGCATCGAAGCACAAAAATTAGGAACGCGTGACTTCTGAAAAATCTCCAACAGTGTAGTAAATAATGGGCAATCAGCAATTCCCCCACTAACCAATAATCACGAGGTTGTTTGCCCAGCCACTGACAAGGCTAATATGCTTACCAGTCGGTGTGCATCAAACTCCACACTGGACCCTTCCAACCACCCCCTGCCTGACTTTCCTTTGTGGACAGACGTCACGCTAGACGAACTGAAAATCACCCCTGCTCAGGTGCATGCTATCATAAAAAAAACCTTGACACTTCAAAAGCATGTGAAACTGATCTTATCCCAGCGGTGCTATTAAAAAAGTGCTCAGCCGAAGTAGCTCCAGTTCTCTCCAAACTCTACAACAAATGCCTTAATGAATCTTGCTTTCCGGGCTGTTGGAAAACTGCTTCTGTGGTACCAGTATTCAAGAATTCTGGCGAAAGAACTGACCCATCAAATTATCGCCCCATTAGCCTCCTCCCACTTTTCGGCAAAATATTTGAGACCATAATAAACCATGCTCTAGTCCATCAACTTACAGATGCTAAACTTCTGACTGACAAACAATATGTATATAGACAAGCCCGTTCCACAGCAGACAACCTCACTGTAATCTCTGAACGTATATACCATTCACTGGACAAAGCGGGGGACGGCAGTGCGGTAGCTTTAGATATATCTAAGGCTTTTGACAGGGTATGGCATGAGGGTCTCCTCAGGAAAATTAGATCATACGGTATCACTGGTAGAATACTTAACATAATTAAATTCTTCTTAGATAAGAGAAAAATCCAGGTTGTCCTCGATGGTCGTACATCTAAACAATATGATATAAATGCGGGAGTGCCTCAGGGGTCTATCCTTAGACCTCTATTGTTCCTAATATTCATTAATGACCTCCCCGACAAAATTGCCTCTGAGATGGGTATATATGCTAATGACACCACACTCTATAACAGGCATTACAGGAAAACAAATTAACACATATCTAAAGAAATGGCAAAAACACTAGAGGATGACCTCCAATCTGTAGTGAAATGGGGACAAAAATGGGTGTTCACATTCAATGCTGCCAAGACTAAACTGGTTTCCTTCAATAATTGCAAGAAACCTTCTCTGCCACCAATAGCAATGGCCAGTGACTCTATATCTGAGAGTATATCTTTCAAACTGCTTGGCTTAACGTTCATAGGAAACATGAGTTGGAATAATTACATTGAAAGTATGGTCAGGGCCGCTGAGAAGAAGGAACGGTCTCTCTACCGTGCTAGTAAACTACTAACACCCGAAAGTATCCTGTACTTCTATAAAGCCAACATTCGCTCATGTATGGAGTATTTCTGTCACATTTGGGCTGGTGCATCTGCTACTAGTCTCTCATTCCTAGACAAGGTTCAAAAGAGAGTCGGCAATGTGATAGACTCTGAACTGGCATCTAAGCTTCAGCCTCTGTCCCATCGACGTAATTTTGCATCCCTCTGCCTGTTCTACAAGTATTTTAATGGTGAATCCTCTGGCGAACTGCAGACATTTGTGCCCTTACGACGTAGACACACTCGACAAACCCAACAGACAGCTAAATCCCACCCCACACAGTAGAGATCCCTAAATGTAAAAGGTCTTTCTACTCCAGTAGTTTCTTCACTAGAAACGCTAGACTCTGGAATTCCATTCCAGGTCCCTGCTTCCCCATGTGTACTGATATGCAGAAGTTCGTATGTAACGCGAACCGACATCTTGCTGCCCAAATCTCAACATAGTACCCCAGTAGGTGTTGCCCCTGATAGTAGCCCCCGACATCAAAGTGGCAATGCGCCTTGTTCGGGTGAAAATGTAATTAAAAAAAAAGAAAGTTATTTATCGTCAGCTAGTGTCTGGTGGGTGCAGATCAGATTGCTAATAAGTTTATTATACCGGTGGATGGTAAATGAATTTCAAAATAATAAGTTAATTATCGCCAGCCAGTCTTTGATCGGTATCGATCACAAAACTAACAAGTTAATTATCACAAGCTGTGTTCTGTGGATGCAGATCACACTAATAACAATTAGTTATCGCCAGGCAGTGTTTCCTCGGCACAGATCAAAATACTAATAAGTTCATTATCGCCACCAAGTCTTTGAACGGCATCGATCACAATACTTACAAGTTATTTATCACTAGCCAATATCTGGTCGTTGCAGATCACAGTACTAATAACCAGTGTTTTTTCGGTGCAGATGACAATACTAATAATTTTTTTAATTATAAGCTATTTATTGCCAACCTGTTTCAAAATTTTCATTCTACATATTTTTATTATTATTATTATTCAATATTTATGCTTTGCGTTTTGATTAATATGCAAAGAAAAATTTTATCATTATAAACTTGTATAAAATTTCGGGAATTTGATTTTAAATATTACTTTATTCTAATCTAATGTAATATATATTATTACGTCTTCATAAAATTCTAAGAAACTATTTACTGTTAATATTTCTATAAGTCCACTAATGACTATTGATTGAAATTTGAAGAGAACATATTTTTATGATTTTCAACAACTCATTGGATATATTCAGACTTGCATTTGAATAAAAACATTTTTTCATTTTCATCTTTCTATGCATGTGTTATTTTTTAACAACGGTCCACTCTTTAATCTTTATCCTCGAGTGGCTTTCGATCCTTGATAAATAGTGATTTTCTTGTGAAAAAAAGGACTAGCATGTAGAGTGTTAGAAAATTTATTTCAGAAGGTGAACAATAAAAAGTGGTACAACAAATATGCTAATCTTGTATATAATAAAAGAGGCGCCGTTTTCCTCACTGGACCAAAATACCATTTACACCAACAGATAGCACATTAAAATTTATTATGTTTACGCTATTATCCATCACATTATATAACAATAGAGCTCCTCTACAGACACATTGTTCCGTAATATTAAAACATTACATTTATTCCCAGAAGCGCCATCTTCATCATCGTCATAAGCTACAGAGGAAGTGGCTCAAATTTTACCCCCTATTCCATATGACGTATTCGACCTCATTCTATACTGCGTGTATTTATACTTTTTCCTACTTTCCTGAGTCGACTTCGTTATTAACTTACTGGTGATTACATACACTTTGTCTACACTTAACGCTTTACGACAGAAATACCGATTTCTACTTCTTCCCATCCTTCAAAGTCTCATTGGTTGAGATATTTATATTCAGACATACCAGAATATCATTCATACACTAACACCCCACAGATTACCACAAACATGGTTTCCCTGAGTAGCATTATTAAATACAGGGTGACCCAAAACAAAAAAACAAAAACAAAAGCTAAATGGAGGCCATCTAGAACATATGCTGTAGAACAGAGAAAAAAGGCCAAAGAACCTAGTGTATATATATATATATATATATATATATATATATATATACATATACAGGGTGACCCCAAAAAACAAAAGCTAAATGGAGGTCATCTAGAACATATGCTATAAAACAGAGAAAAAAGGTCAAAGACCCTAGGGTTTTTATGTGATGTTTTGAATATAATAAACTAGTTATGACCAAAGTTTCATTTCATTCGGACAAAACACTAAGAAACGGGGGCTAATTAGAGTTGGGACCTATTTTGGGGGGGTTACACTGTATTACAACCTTCGGAATCTCGAAATAAATAAACATAATTCACACTTAAATTATTGTCTGTACTGTTTTATTTAGTATCTTACTAAGATCACGATGAAAAAAATCACTTGATTTATTGCTCATTTGTCGCGGTATTTTACCAAACAGAATTGGAATTACATATTTCCCTTTTGGCTTAGTTTTATCGCATTAACGGTGACAAATAATTATCGTTGATATTTCATTTCAGTACACAAGTTACAGTAACAAATCATTATTAATTATATTTTATTTTGGTAATAAAGATAAGGAAACAATTATTCGTTTTTACTAAACAGTTATTAGCGACGCTAATGAAAAAGATATCGTCTCGTTTTGTTTATGCGTTGCCGATTCGATTTTTTTGTTTATAAGTCTCTTTATATTATAATTGCTTCACAACCTATAAATGGCTAAAATTAATACAGGCTATTATTTCGCATGTTCAGATGTGGTTAACAATCATTTAAATTATCCTTTTACTTTAGTAATAAATATACCGCAATAGGATTTCGTTTTTAATAGACGATTACTACAGATGCATGGGATAATATTTCGTTTAATTCTGTTTTCGAATTTCTTATTAGATTTATATGTTTGCATGATGGTTTGTATACACAAAGTATAAATGGTCCGTTCAATTTTTTTTTCGAATTTCCGCTCGATTTATAAGTTTGCAGTTTTATGTGTATACACAAACTATAAATGGATAAAATTAGATCACGCTATTCTTGCTCGTGTGTGGCTATGATAAAAATTTAATTTAATTCAACCACGTTTTTTACAAAAAAAGGAGAAAATATGAATATTCTTTCCAGCTTCGAATAATCCTTTAAAATTACCACTTTTATAGGTTTTCAGGAGTGCTGAAAACAAAAAAAAAATCACGTTTAAGATTCCGGCAAACAAGTAGTTCCACATATATGAAGAAATGTTAATTTCAAAAAAAGGTTTTCGGGGGTGCTGAAAACGAGAATAACTTTGAACATTCCGGCAAACAAGTACTTTCAAAAATACTAAAAATATGTTAGTTTTAAAAAAATAGGGGATCACTTGTATATGTTTATTTAACGTACAATGACCACACACGTTATAGCCACCTTTTGGTCAGCGTACAATGAACACAATTTCATGTAATCTGCGTACCCACCTTTTCCTCGGAAAGTAGATATTGATCTTGGATGCATATGATGCAGAACGCGATACCATCGCGCAATTTTTAAATAGCTTTATGATAGGTTTTTTCTTACAGTGTAAGGCTGAAGCACAGATTACTTACTAAACACCCTCCCCATATAAATAATGGCTTTCAGAATAATAACATTATTATTTCAGCTTTTCGCATGATTACATTTTCAATACTATCGTGAGTAAATTTAACCCATTTAAAGTTTAGGAATCAGATTCACCATTGCTTTTTATTTAAATTAACCGTTCTATTTGTAATCTTTACTTTTTCATCTTAATTAAAACGGTCACTTTCTTAAATAGAGTTTATATATATATTTGGTAACGTACTTGTGACTACAGGAAAATAGTTCCCTTTCTGAAACAGGGTTCAATAGTTTTTTTTGCCACCATAACGCCAGGCTTGCCTGAACTTTACTCTCTACCATATCCTGAAACCTTCCATCAAATTTTGTGACAACCCCGCCCCCGGGTACAAAATAGGGTGTCTATTTCGAAAGCTTTTTAAAATGAGGAGGTTGACAATTGGCAAACGACAAAAACAACAACAGCTGTATTTTAAATTTTTACGCGAATGGGGGGATGCATGCTATCACCGGGCAACGCTGATTAACGGGTCCTGCTAGTTAAAAAATATTTTTTGATCTGTGCGGAATTATTAACTATAAGGTATCGTTACCTCAGTCTGAACTATATGAACTTTTAGTTAGCTCTTTGAAAGTGTATTACTGCTTACTGTACAGTAACTGTGCAGCGCCGTCAGACATTACCACACGCAATACTGTCCTAGTTAACTGTGTGGTCGATTAAACTTAGTCATGCGAAGTATAGACTTCAAATAAAAAATTTAATAATCTTTCTTGGGTCAAATCATCACCACCGAGAGACAAGGCCTGTTACCTGGAAAGTGGTGCCATGCATAGTAGGCAAAGCAAACAAGATCTATCGAGCAGTCAGAGTCGATAAAGAATGGCAGGTTTTTGAAAAAGATGAACACCTTTTTTTCTTAAATATATTAAAAAAGAGAAAAATAGCGAACATGATTTTTACTTAAATGTAACTTTATTCAAATAAATTAAATAATAAGAACAACAGAATTAGTTAAAAAAAAAGAAAAGTTTGAATAAATATGTAAACTTGTTCATAAATTATTTGCAATAGGCTTTGGAATCCATGATAAACCGAGAGGTTTATCTTTTAACGCTGGGACAACATATACATTTTCTTTTTGAAAAAATTATTGTTTTTCTTATTTTTTAAACATTAATATTGAATAAAGTTAAGTTTAAGTATGTTACTTTTGTCTTTTTCAATATATTTTTATAAAGCGTATTTTTCATCCTTTTTTTAAGTTCTCGTTCATTATAGACAGTTTGACTGTTCGGCAGACCTCGCTTGTTAGTCTACTATGCCTGACGACATTTTTCAGTTAACGGGTCTTGAGCTTCCCTGGTGGTGGTCAAGTCATCCCAGTTAGTTGTCCTCAGTATAATAACGTTAGAACTAACCACTACTAAGCGTGATATCGCAATATTTCGTGATGCAACAATAGGTATACCGTATTGTTTTCATATTTCGGTTGATGATTTCTCTTTCCCGTTCAAGGTATCATAAATTTATTGAACCCGACGTGATGTTGCTTGCATCAGTCTTTTCTTATGACATGCGTTCTTCATAATTGTTTGATCCATTTGTTCCTTTCTAAGTTCCAGCTCGTTGCATTCGTCGGTCTACTGGCTTTCATCGACTTGCTGTCTCATTATCTCATTGTTATACAGCTTCCCATTCCAACAGCTTCTTTTCAAGAACCGCAAGATTGTGGAACTATTCTTGCTGACTGTTTTCCTCCTTCCTATAGCCTTGGTCTTTTCAAAGCTAAGGCCAATAAGCAGCCCATGTCGTTGCAATAAGAATCTTCCGTTCTTGTTAGCCTTTTAAATTAAGTGACTTCGCGACTTGCCTCAGGCGATTTCTATATTAAAAAAATTAACGTCCGATGGTGTCTTGTGAACAAACCAGATTACCGCAAAGCTCGGATTTAACTAGCCTTGAGCAACGGATTTACTGTAATTAGGGGAAATATTTAATTAATTTATATCAAAAGAGAAGTGATTTTTTTTCGGATTTATGAGTCGGTGACTAGGAATTTTGGCCCAAGGGCTGAAGACTAATTGTATAAAGACAGCTGGATATAGTTTAAGTTCAACTATTCGAAAGAAAAATAGAGAGTAAAGTAGATACATAAATAAGGAGAAAGAGAGGCAGAGACCGAGAAAGAGAGGTGGTGATGTTTGACAGAGACAGAGGGAGACAAAGAGAAGTAGGAAGAAAAAAGTAATAGAAAGAGATGGTGTAATGTGAGATTAAGGGGGGGGGGAGAAATGCTAGAAAAGAGAAGATAGTTTGACACAACGATCCAGAGTCATTCTCTTTTAACCATTTTTTTAAAAAAGCTTTCCAAGGGTAATTTTGGCGCCGAGGGCGGTTAAAGTAAACCGGAAGTGACTGTGATAGGAATGTTTGTTTGTTTTGGGTTTTCCTTAATCTACGACTTTCAGCTCAACCTGATCTTTGACCCCGAAAACTCTTTAAGGACCGGACGTAAAGTGAAGTGAGGCAGAAGTTTGTTTCTTTATGAGGGTCATTCGATATCCACCCACCCTTCAACCCCGGGCCGTTCCATGTCCATCCAGCCGGTCTTCACCTGAAAGCACCCCTTGCCTATTCCAAAACTTTTCCCTCACTTCATCTTATATCGTCGATGCGCGTCTCATTAAACAAGTAAATTCTTCTGAACTTTCCTCTTTCCCCGTCGTTTCTTTTAATCAAAGACGCGTGTGCGACAAGCTACCCGCGTATGCGTATTCAGAGTATCGAGAAAATACACTCAATAAAAGTCGCGCGATGGATTGGTTTTCACACATGAACATGCACATACACACATACGCAAACATAATCAGATATACAAACTCGCTTGAACAATAAGAGAGAGAGAGAGAGAGAGAGAGAGAGAGAGAGAGAGAGAGAAGACAAACGCTTACTAATTTCTCACTTCGGCAGGTTCCTACTAATTCCACGCCTCCGTCCGGCTATGTATTTTTCTTCTCAACTCCCAATGCCAACAGAGCTTAATTAGCTCATTCCTCTAATGATCTGGTCGTGGAATTGTATTCGTCTGCAAAAATCTAGCTAATTTGCATATTCTTTTACACATTCATTTTAATTAATTTCCTATTAGTTTTTTTCGGTTTTCTTATAGGATGATCACATTTAGTTTCCTATTACGTGTAATTATATTCATGCAGAAATTCTACATGACTTATACTTGCGTAATATTTGCGTAAAAAATTATAGTAAACACAAAACTCTTTCTATATATATTTATGTATGCGTGTTTCTATTTGCTTACAAAAATTTTGCCTACCAAACTCCTCTGTCATTTTTGGTCTAAAGGCATTAAACTTAATATATAGGGTATTCTAACTCATACGAAACTTTATATTTGTATTTTAGCAGGGCAAATCGGTGCAAAAGTGTGAAAATTTTAAAAATGGAAGTTGCCAGATGAATCGGCATTACGAATATGCATATGAGACGTAATAGCTATTAGTTCATATTTTAATTTTTAGCATTGCAGCAAATATGTCTTAATACTACAGTCATTAACGTCAAAGGAAAAAATAATCTTTAAGCTAAACGTTTTGGTTTCGATTCTCGATAGTGGCACACGAGTCATTTTTTGTTTAACTTTTTAAATCATCAATATTTATTAGGTTTAATATAATATATAATATAAACTCACCTGTGTGTTTAAATGTATGTATGTATGTATGTATGTATGTATGTATGTATGTATGTATGTCTGTCTAAAACATTCGACACAGGCGACGGATTTCATGAGATCGGTATCGGTTTGAAGTTCGACCCTTCGGACAACAAATATTGGAAAATTGGCTAAAAACATAAATTCCTTCTCCCTCAACTGGGCAACTTTTCTACAAGGAGGGTCGTGTGTTTTCGCTGATATTTTTGCAAGTCATTCGCACCTCGCGTCAACTACATTTCATTTCGACCGCCCGTGACGTCACAATCGCGTTGGGCGCATCGATAAAACCTTGAAAAAATTGAAAAAAAAAACATCCTTAAACATTTTGTACATTCATTATAGTTGGTCTTGCACGGTAAAAATTTCACTGGTGAAAATGACAAAACGTGAATTAAAGTTTAAAATGCAAAAGTCAAGTATCGCGGTTCAATTTTGCTCTAAACAGAAAATTTAATTTCGAACGCGCCCCTGTCATATCAAAGAACCTACGGTTGATTGTATATCCCTGGCCTTTGTGCTTGTGATGTGTTAATGGGCTTTCTCGCGTTATACATCATGATGAATAGTCAAACGAATAGAAAAAGCAAGATAATTCGTATACAAGTTTTACATTCTTATTTCTATGCTCCAAAGACTTTTCATACTGGCTCGCTAAACTTATCAGCCAAACTAGATCGTTGTTGATCGTGATTAGACCCTATTTAAAAACAACATGTCTAGTCCCAACTTCTTCGTTTTTTTTTGGGGGGGGGTGAACCCTATTTTAAACTAAAGGAAAGCGATCTTAACTTGCACTTCTCCAGTGGTTTTAATTTTCCATTGTCAAAAGTACAATTTTTACCTATTTATGCACTTCAGCCATTTTTCCCGGTGCCGTTTTTTTTTTTACTGAGCAGCAATAAATATATAATGTGAGGCTATTCTGGTTTTTATTCAATGGCGATAATCAAATCGATAAGTAACTGTAATTCAAAATTATAAACTTTGCAAATCGTAAGGATTGTTGCGTGTTGCGCCAAGGTATCGATTCTGAAAATGGACGACCAACCTTATAAGATTTTAAATAATGTTGCACTAGAATTTAAAAATAAATGATATTCAACGTGTTATACCAAGCTATCAGCTTGGAAATCAATAATTAACATGATATTCTTCAAGTGAATGACTGGCGTAGTGTGGTAAAAGCTACCCCGGCCACGAGAATGGCGCACACACACGTATACATGAGTGCGCGGCAGCACACAGACGCGCGCACACATGTGTGCTGGAATGTATGCTTTTAAGATACCCTAGCTTTTCGTACTTTTTACTGACCCGTATCGTGTGCGTAATTAGAGCTTGTGCACACGCTTGGGTAAGCTCTGCTTGGATGGAGATTTAATACCGATTTAACGTGACCCCTAAACATAACGAGGAATAAAAGACATCCCTTGTTCGTCCGAAAGGATATATATACATACATATATATATGTATATATATATATATATATATATATATATATATAGAGAGAGAGAGAGAGAGAGAGAGAGAGAGAAAGAGAGAGAGAGGGAGAGAAAGCGAGTAAGTGAGTGAGGGGATGAAAGGCCCATTGAAAACTACCATTTTCATATACTTCCATGCGAAAGCGGATATCCATTTTATGTTTTACACATTTAGTCTTCAGAATCTATCGACTCGAAAAGTGATTCTCTTTAAATGTAAAAGTGTTAAATTTGTTAAACTTAAATTACTTAATTAAGAAAGTTAATATCATTGTAACCCTCGCCCCTGAATCGATCTTCGTCCCAGCATAAACAGATAATAATATAATCGCATGATAAATTTATATGGATGCACAGTCGGCTTCACGGAAAGCGAGTTTAATTCTTATCTGACCATACTGTGTACAATTCTATACTAAAACCGTTGAAAATCGGTATACATCTATGAGAGCCATTTTCAAATATAAGGCTTTTTAAGAGCTACAGAAACAAGAGCGGTATTATACAAACGAGCGACCTATTGTGTTGGTTGGTTGCTTTTGTTTTACGGCATATCAACCCTTTTCAGGTATTTAATACCAACTCCAAAGATTTTGAAGAAAAAATTGTTAATAGAATATATTTGTTGTTTTCAAGTCGGTTTCTATTTAACTCATAGTTGGGACCCTAACAGCTACTACCACGCCGTGTCAGAGTGGACCTGGGAGCAATGACAATTAAAGGGTGGCTCCACATTCCCAAAGCCCACAAGCTGGGGCCTCGCCAGTAGATATAGTTTAAGGTCATATCCAGGACCCGACCTATTGTGGCCCAGAATCTATTCTTCTACATTGTCATAACCATTCCCTATACACTTTTCCCAGCGAAGAACAAAGGATGTTCATGAACGTCAGGAGCGCATTTTGTTATACAAAAATCGTTCAAAACCTACAGCGACTTACATTTTTTAACGCAAAAGGTTGAAGAGCTACAAAACGAGAATGGTACCATTAATACGAGCAATCTCTCGTCCTAATGCACTTTTATCAGGGATTCAATTACGCACTTATGCTTCTGACGCATATCCATGACAAGGGTTGCTTAGAGTCTCACACCATCAATCGTTACAACGGAGAAATGAAAATTTCAGGTCATGAATGCATAAGTTCGGTCGTCAGCACAATACAATTAGCTCTTTGATTTCTTCTGTAATCTTGCGACTCTTTCGCTGTGAGCATGGCGTAGTATCTGTGTTAACTGTGGCAGACAGATCCAAGGGTCAAAACATTATTATCATTAATAATAATAATAATAATAATAATAATAATAATAATAATAATAATAATAATAATAATAATAATTGATTTGAGCGACGGCGGGTCACTGGATCGATTATTATGATTAATAAAATAAACAATTAGATTGAGAAAATGTGATTAACAACTGAAATAATGAACAACTACGAAAAGAATGTGATTTAAAAATAAAGACAGGAAAACATAATTATGTAAAATATTTACGTTTATTTATTGTATTGAGACAGTACTTAATTTCTTCTTTTTTGCACTAATATTTGTTATTATTTCTATATATATCATACCATCTACTCATGCATGTGTGCCTTTATTCGCTTCGCGGTTTCAATAATTTTCCCACAGATGCCACGATTTTTTCTCCAAAGATGCTAGATTATGACGTTATGTGTCCATTTCAAAAATGTATCGGTCGTCGCAATCGTGTTTACAAAGTTATACCGTTAAATCTCAATTCCAAAGCTAATAGCTTGGTCTAAAGTTTTTTTGTTTTTTTTTATATATTATGATGTTAAATATTAATTTTCAAAGATGACCAATTACTGTAAAACTGTACTAGATATTAGAAGGTTACATGTCTATTTCTATTTGATTCAACATATTTTTTATCAATTTTATGCTTGGCGTAACGTTATTTTCAATGTTCGAATTCACTGAACATTGATAAATACGTGCCACGCTGTTAGAGATAATACAATGTGGGCTTCAATATTTGATAGTTGCTTTGTATTATCAGGAGCATACTTAGAAGAATATCAATACCTTAATTTATTGAAATATAACCACGGCTTTATTGTGGTCTTTGATGGTAAGCAACGATGTGTTCAGTGAGTAAAGACGGATGGTGGATGGTAAAAGGAAGATGCGCATTCCGGAATTCGGCAACTGACTCACATTTGCTTGCCAAAGCAAAACCTCTCAACTCAATTCAAGCCGTTGTTATGTAATCAACTGTGACTTTCAATATCTGACATCTGTTTTGACAATCGATTTTGGGTTTTTATCCAGTGCAACTATATTCGCAATTAATTTATTATAATTGGTCTTTTGAAATTTTAATTATTATTTTTGTTGGGCGTAAAATTGTAATTCAAATGACTTTTCGAAATTTCATTTCTTTTTGCTTTACTCAAGTTGCCGTTCGCTGCATTCTCACAAATTTCGTTACACACGACCTTGATTATTCAACAGTTTATCGAGTAGACCTTTTTTATTGCTAATTGATTACAATATCCTATGCTTACAAATGATTAAATACGCGTTTACTCTTCCTTTATATATGAGAAAATCGATAATTGCATAGCAAACAAAAACGCAATACCTACGCAATGTTTCAGTTACTTACGCTTATCGTACTCCCCATGCGAATACGCCATTTCGATTATGATCTCATCTGTTAGTTAATCTGATCACTCATTCTGAGGATTAATTAAATGTATTTTAACAGGCAAAGAGCATTGCTGAAAATTAAGCATTCCGCCATTCATGATGTTTAGGAATACATTTAGGACGCCATTTGAATATAAGTGAAAATAAGAGAACGTTTATTATTTTTTATTTTAATATGATGTAGTATGTTCGTATTTATATGATTGAGTAAAAATAGAATAATAAACGGTGATCTCAAAAATATAGTACTTGCTAAGGCAGTAATATGGTGACGTGAGGAGAGTGAGAGGACTTGATGAATAAAGAGTAAAAAGGTTTACTCCATTCTTTTGTAGGATTACGTATTTAATAGAAGCAGTTTTTATTTTCGAAATAAATCTTGCATTTTTAAACGAAGATGAAATGCACGCATATTTTATTTGAAACATGGTTTATGAATTGCTGTAAGTAGTAAGTGTGGAAGATTTGTTTAAGAAGTGTTCGATTATTTTCTTTTTAAAAATGTAAACATGCCCACATACATAAATCAAGTACATATAGTAGATATCGTGCATCTCATATGTTCCGTAACATCTTTTTACGCTTGTCTTCGATAAACTGTTTATGCGAGTACAGATTTGTGCCTGTGTACACTAAGCTATTTTTCTTTTTTCTGTCTTTCAATTCTCGAATGTCTTACTCATGAGGACGCAGCACGTAAAATGACAACAATTGTGCGGCAAAAAAATGTACGCATTAAATAATGTAAAATACAGGATTAAAAATATTCGTCAGCGATATTTTCTGTATTCAGAATACTACATTAAACTTAGTAAATATAAGCTACTATAAGACGTTCAAATCAAAACTGCCGGCAGTTAAGTTGTTAAAAGCACTTACAGAATACCTCAGTTAACCAAGTACAAATCCACTTAGTTCCTTAAATAAACTCTGTCTATATTGGCTTTCGTAGGTTGATTTGCCAATATGGCTGACTGATGCTGACGTCATATTGCGATTTAAAATTGCGAAACGCGGACATAGGAACGAAATGCGTTTTAATAGCTTTCTTATGAAAAAAACATAAACACTCTGCCCTTTGCGTCTTCATTTTCAGACAATTTATCATCGAAATCATTTATATTTAACGATAATTTGAATAAAAAAAGAAAACGGCAAACGCAAAGAAAGTTGTGACATGTTTTTTCTTGCGAAATGCGGATATAGGAACGAAATATTTTAATAATTTTTGACGCAACAAAAATTTAAACTAATAAAATAAATAATATCGACGTGTTTTGCGTCTTAAAATAATTATTTTGAAAAAAAAAAACAACACATTCGGATGTTATGTTATTTTATATCATTTTATCTCTTATTTCTGAAGTTAAAGAAAAGAAAGTTGCAACTATTTTTTTTAATCAAAGTTATCCTACAAAAAATTAAAATTAAACATAATATTTCTCCAAAATTTCAATGTTTAAGAAAAGAAATAAACTACTTTCGTGACGAACTCATTTAATAAAAACATGTAGTTACAATTTCCTTTTCTGTTTTTTTTTTTCGTTTATTCGAATTCTCATTAAACGCAAAAGATTTTAATAAAAAAATATCTGAAAAAAAAAAAAAACAGACACAAAAAGGCAGGGTAAATTTTTCATGTTAAAAACTATTTAAACGAATTTCGTTTTTACGTCCGCATTCCGGATTTCGCAATTTAAAATTACCACTGTCGTCAACATCGGTCGGCCATCTTGGCTGATTCATCTACGACAGATAATATCGCTTAAACTTTCACAAACCAACAATTGGCCTTCTAGCTATCCTCTTGAACAATAATTAAATAAAATATCTATTTCAGTTAAAACTGTTAAAATTATAATATCCAAAATAGCAATCTGTAAAACTATTTAAAACTATTTTTTAATCTGTAAAGTATTTTAAGATATAAAAGTTTTCTTTAGAATAAGAATCAACTGTACTCTCCCGTAAATTCTTTGATGAGATACAGGGTGGAAGGATAAAATTGTCGCCCTAGAAATAATGACATTATTCCATTTCCGTTTGATGAAAACCGGTTATCTTTTCTTGTTGTTGTTGCAAATCATCTACTAGTTACCCGGTTCTGTACAAATCCCAACAGCAATAGAAGCGTTCTTTCATTTTTTTTTTACACGGTGGTCACCACTTATCAAGGCCCGCAAGCCACTCAGAGATAAGGGTTATTGCAAGTACAGTACGCTAGTGTAGAGATTTAATGAAGTGTTTACTTAAGGGGGCGGTTCATTAGGAATTTGTTTACGTTGAACTTGAAGACATCCAGGTTGTAGTCAGGTGGGAAGCAGGCAGACGGAACAGTTTCATGTCTGAAAGTGACACACTGTTCAATAAGCGAGATCGGAGATGCGCCGCTGTACAACTCATGCTCTACCGATCCAAGTTATTAAAACAGAACCATTGCCAGCATTCTCAAAATGAAAATCATCCCAAATGTAGGCACATATTCTATGTTCATGGCAATTTTGAGGGTCGTTTTTTTGGATGTGATGTTTGAATAATTACTGATGGAAAAATATCTGAGGTGACAGTTTGGCACAAGGACAACAGGTCAGATGCTGTGTTCTGTAATTGTATTTTAATATCTAAAAGGTTGAAATGTAGGCATTAGACTTTCTCCTATCGACGATTCATGTATAAACATATCAGATAGAAATGGTTTCGATGGTCTAGAAAACATTTCCAGATTTTCCGTGGTTGGAAACTTGTCAAGTAGATATTTATGCCAAACGCAATCAGCGGAAACCGTATTTCTTGCAGGTTGTTTTGATGAGCTTATTGGCAATTCCTCTATTTATCACAGATTCAAACCACCTAATACGCAGAAGATAAATTGATATGTACTAAGATGTAGAAGAATGGTATCTAGCAGTTTTAAATACTTGGCAAAATAACGAGGTTTTCCAAGGTGTTGGGAAGCATTTGTTGTTTATTTAACTATCGTTCGAACAACTTTTGCGAAAATTTGAGCTCGTTCTAGTTATAGCTCGTGAAGTACTATGGCAGTAATATTGTCAAATACACTTGCTTTCCGAGTATCTACGTTCTTGTTAATTTCGGCAATAACACGGACGAAACTGTGGAAGTCGCTCATATTTTTTTCAGTCTTTGGGGAAAATTCACTTTTTGGAGTAGGAGACCCTGAACACACAGGGTCGAATAATAAAAAGATTTTTGCAAAAAGGTTGGCTTTGTGATATGCTGACAAAATAACCTCAAGCCCTTTGATGATGATTATGGCAAAGGGCACGCATCAGTTTAGAACCTCGTTTCTTAATCGCCAAAATTCGTGACAGCGAAGCCTCCGTGCTTCTATTTGAAATTAATGAACTGAGCATATGACTCATAGACGTTTTCTATAATTCTTTTTGTCTTGATTGCTGGCAGTTCTATATGCGAATTTAGTTTCCAAACATCTATTACGCTGAAAACAATTGAAGAAGTGCGTGCAGTATTAAAAGCATATTTAAAGGTGTACCACGGCTAGCATTCCGCTTTTTGTTGGAATTTCTTTAAAGGGTATGTCGCTCTCTATATCGATTCATCGGTTAACTCGGGTGTTATAAACACACTTTTTAAACATAAGGCGTCGAATTATTTCAATATGGACGTTCGGAAACTGTCCCAAATAAACTATCGAGTATCGATACTCTATTCGATGGAAAGGAATGTTTGGAGTTTTGTTATACTTTGTTTTTTTTTTTAATCTTTATTGGGACAGCTCAGTGATCAGAAGAAACAGAACGGAGGGTGAGCACAATTCAGAAAAAAATCTAGAAAACTTGCTGATTATCCGTTAGCATCGGGTACCCTGATGGGTTCGTTGACAATCACAGGCACGGGAGAAATGATGCTAAAGCCTCCATTCATCATTTGTTTTTTCAGTGAACTAACCATTCAGCATTGTGAATATTGACCTCTCTACGGATGTGAATAT
Source organism: Euprymna scolopes (assembly GCF_053919585.1). Lineage (NCBI taxonomy): Eukaryota > Metazoa > Mollusca > Cephalopoda > Sepiida > Sepiolidae > Euprymna > Euprymna scolopes. Next base: position 124,468,642 of record NC_136495.1, read on the forward strand.
GGACTGAGAGAGAGAGAGAGAGAAGAGAGAGAGAGAGAGAGAGAGAGCAGACAGATTGTGGTCAATTTTCCCAGTGATATTCTGAAAGACAGCAACTCCACCATTGTGAGGACAGTAGTGGGCAAATATAAATGTAAGTGATACTCGAGGGCAGATGTAGGGGTGTTTAAGGTCTAATGTGTGCCCTACCACAGGGGAAGCCATCCCGAATGTAGGCATATATTCTATGTTCATGGCAACCTTGAGGGTCGTTTTTGGATGTGATGTTTGAATAATTACTGATGGAAAAAACATCTGAGGTGGCATCTGAGGTGGCAGTTAAACTAATGCCAGTTTAGCACAAGAGCAACAAGCCAGATGTTGTGTTCTGGAATTGGATTTTAATATCTAAAAAGTTGGATTAATAATAATAATAATAATAATAATAATAATAATAATAATAATAATAATAATAATAATTCTGATTTCGCTTATGAATGTCTCTCTGTAAAGGGATGGGATTCATTTCCAGAGGATTTCCCTTAACCCCGGCTTCAAACTAGGAGCTTCAAAGATCAAGGGTTTTCCTAAGGATGTTGGTGGTAACTATAATTGCAGAGGTTTGAAGGCCGCCTAAAACATCGGGGATTTGTAGTTTTTTCAATTGTCCTTCCAGACGACTTGATACGTCACCTAGTGTACCAACTACGACCGGGATTATTTGTGTTTTCACCCCATGTATATACGCCTTATCTCCAAGGCCAATGGAGCATAATTGCCTCACTTCTCATTCTCCGTCTCTCTGTACTGAGAAGTCTACAATCTGCCAGTTTTTTGAGACCTTGTCAATGACGACCAAATCCGGACGATTATGTTCCAATTGCTTGGTCGTTATGACACTTTTGTCCTCCCATACCTCTACCTTGCCATCCTCACTTGTTCTCACTTCATCAGGCACCTTCTCAAACCATTTTCCAGCACACTTCACCCCAACCCTCTCATACACCTCCCAATATATCCGGAGTCCCATGCGATCGTGTCTTTTGCGGTACTCTCTCTGGGATAGTGCACTACATCATGCTATAATAATAATAATAATAATAATAATAATAAAAATAATAATAATAATAATAACACTAACAACAACAACTTTTCGCCCTTAAACTAAATTCGAACGACATAGTTGCGAATTTCTTTACGTCCAGCGATATTCAAAACCAGTTAACTAACCTTTACATTTGTTTATTTTTATTTTAAAGTTTTGTTATGGCTTGCAATAAGCCACAAAGAAAACATAGCATCGGAATGGAGTTTAACAATGTATTACTGGAACAACAACGTAAAAAGGTTACAACTGAAAAGAGTAGTAAACGACACCGAGCAGACGAGGGTCGCTCTGGTGTTTAATCCACACCTGAGATCAAAAGGTCTATGGTTTATATAAGGGATAGAACAGTTCATTTGGAGGGTGATTCCCTCACAACACCCCATCCAAAGCTGATTTCCGCGGTTGTGAAAATCAGTATTTCTTCCTTTTGAGGCAAACCACCAAGGGGTCTGTGGTCTTCCTCTTTCTACCGGAGCGTCTCGGTTCTGACATCCCTTTTGGAGGGACTATGTCAAAACAGTCATACACCGTTTCAATCGCCTCACTGCCGCTCTGCGGTAGTTCTTCTTGATCCTCGTAGAAGTGTTTCCTGATTTTGTTCAGGTGCCTCTTATGTTGGAACTTTGGGCCCTGAATGATGTATGTAACATGGCCGATTCTTCGTAAGATAGTTCCCTGTTACCAAAAAGAAACGTTATTTCTAGAATGTCTAAAATACACCTTATCACCGCTGTTAAACCGTTCCGTTGGGATTGTAGAGCTTCTGTTGTGTACTATGTGTCTGGTAGCAGTTTATCAAATACGGATTTTATTTTCCGCCCAAACATGATTTCTGCTGGGGATCCCGCATCTGGTTTGTTCGGATTTCTCGTGATTCTGTAAACCTGCAGAAATTACTGAAGGGCCTTTTCTGTCTGTGTACCGGACGCCTTTTTTAATGCCCTTTTAAGCGTATCGACGAAGCGTTCGCCCTGGCCGTTGCTTCAGGCGTGGTACAGGGGGGCGTAATATGCTTGACTTGATACGTCTCGCAGAATTCTTTGAACTATGTCGAGGTGAACTGTGTAGCGTTGTCGCTAACCAAACACTCTACAACCCCAAACCGAGCAAAAAATTCCAATAAAACATTTGTCGTTGTTGCCGTGGTCGGTTTTTTGCATCTTAGTACCTCTGGCCATTTAGAGTAAGAGTCAACTACTATCAGGTAGTAAAAATCCTCCACAGGTCCCGCATAATCGATATGGATCCTCGACCATGGTTGTTCAGCCTTAGGCCAAGGTTTATATGTCATCGGTGGTGCCTTTGCAGCCAAAGCACAACATTTGCATCTGTTCACCATGTCCGTAATATCTTGGTCCATAGCTGGCCAATAAACAAAACTTCTCATTAGGCTTTTCATTCTGTTTATTCCTGGATGTCCCATGTGAAAATACATGAGAATTCTTTTTTGAAGGGTTTGGGGGAAGACCACCCTTTCACCCTATAACAGTATTTCGTCGTAACCAGAAAAAATGTCTGAACTAGTGTAACCCAGTGCTAATTTCTGCTTCGTGGTTTGAATGAAATTGTCATTTAGGGATTCTGACTTATTTTCCTGAAGTGTGACCGGCAGTTCGCGGATAATATTGTTTATCATGGTTTTTACATCGCTATTAATATGTAGTGTCGCGATTACTAAATCTTAAAGAGGTTCTATTTTGGCAGGAATCAGTCTTGATAGACCGTCCGCATGAGCTAGTTGTTTTGAGGGGAGGAATTGAATTGTTAAATTATAGTTCAGCAGAATAGTTCCCCATCTTAAAAGTCGGTTCGCAGTGAATGTTGGAAGTCCTTTTTTTTATCCAAAAATGGATATCAGCGGCTTATGGTCGGTTTCTAGAAAAAATGTCTTCCTTAAAAGAACTGGTTGAATTTTTAAACTACAAATATAATTTTTAGGGCCTCTTTCTCGATCTGAGAATAATTCTTTTCCGATGGCAAGAGAGTCCGTGATGCGAAAGCAATAGGCTGTTTCGAGCCACCCGGCATTCGAGGTAGCATGCACGCCCCAACGTAATATTGACTAGCGTCGCTGGCTACTATTATGTCCAACTGCGGGTTGAAATTCGCTAGGAATAGTTTTGAAGTCAGGATTATTTTTATTTCTTGGAATGACGTCTGGCAATCTTCTGTCCACTCAACAATTCATTAAGTGGTGCGCGTAATTTGTGCATATTCGGGATGAACCGCTGGTAATAATTTGCAAAACCTAAAAAGCTCTGCAATTGAGTTATGTTTACTGGTGCCGGCATTTCTTTAATAGCTGTCGCCCTATCTGGTTCTGGGCGTCTGCCATCTTTATCGATTATTTGATCCAGGTATTTAATTGTTTGTAAAAAAAAAAAACTCGCATTTATCTGCTTTGATCTTAAATCCATAATCTTCTATTCGACTGAATACTTGTCTGATATGTTTTTTTATGTTCCTCCCTGCTTTTGCTCGCTATGATAATGTTATCAAGATATGAGATTGCGGTGTCCAAGCTGGACAGCATAGTATCCTTCGGATCTGTACGTCTTTCGTATCTGTACAAATCCTGATGAGTGTTAATACAGAGGAGGTTAGCGCTTTTGTCCTTTACCGGAATCTGTAGGTAAGCGTCGCTTAGGTCGATCTTAGAAAAACACTTGCCGCTATTTAATTTCGTGAACACTTCTTCTGGACTAGGTAATGGATAGTGAAAATCTTCTAAGGACCCGTTGAGTCTGGTCGCGAAGTCGGCGGAAACGCGAATTTCCCCGGACCTGTTCTTTACGTACACTGCCGGAGAAGCCTACTCACTATATTCAATTTTAGCCAGTATGCCGATGCTTTTTAATCTGTCTAGTTCCCGATTCATTTTGCTCATGGAAGAGAACAGGGCATAACATTTCTTTTCAAACACCAGTTGTGTGCCAGGTTTCAACTTAAAATCTGCGGCAATTTTTGTACATCTTTCCAGGCCAGGAGTACATACGTTTGTGAATTCTTTTTTAAAACAAGTTATAAGTTTCTCCGTTTCTGCTACGCGGGTATCTATTTTCTTGTAGAATGTGGATATAGGAAGATCCCAGAGACGAAGTTCATCCATGCTGTCAGAACCTAACAGATTCTCACTATCTTTTAGCACATACAAGCTTAATTTTTGTTTTCCCCCGTAAAATGACGTTTGTAATTAATTCACCTTCAAAATGCATTTTTGTACCATTAACGGCCGTTGCCGTTCTGTTAGTTTTTACATAGCCGACTTTCGTAATATTTACCACGTTGTGAGATTTATTATTGAAAGATCCGATCCACTACCTAATTGGAATTTAATAGCCTTACCGAAAATGTTAACCGTTACATATTTGCGTAGAATGTCATCTACTACGTCCGTAGTTCTGGTTTGACGTACACGGCTTCTATTCTGAGTTTTCCTACAGTGCGAACTTTTATGACCCATCTTATTGCATAAATGGCATCTTTTTGTTAAAAATAGGCAATCCAATGTATTCTACCACATCGGAAACAAGCGCTCCGTGCTTTTACTTTTTCTGAGTTTCGGTTGTTCGTGTCTGTGTGCCATTTAGAGGGTTTTTTCTTAATTACTTTTTTTTATATTTGCGATGCCTGCTTCTATTTTTCTTGCATCTTTTCTTTTTTTATATAATTTCTACTTTTTGACAATCCTCAGTCAATTTTTAAAGTGTTAAGTTCGGTTCATTTTCTAATTTTGTAAGGGATCTGCGCCTGATTTCCGCATTTTTTTCCCGAGGTTATCCTTTGCGCAAACACAATACATTTAAAATTGTCTACTGTTAGTTCAGACAACTTAAAGTCATCGCAGTGTTTGTTCACTACAGCTGCGTTGGTCGCAAAATCGTCATTATCGTCTTTTACAACATTCAAACATCTCAACGCTTATGGAAGATAGACGTTTTCGGCGAGAAAAATTCTGCTAACAAATATACCGTCTCATTGATAAATCTGCTGTTTTCCGAGGCAAAATATAATCCACGAATTAATCATGCTCATCCGTTTCCAATTTTCGTAGTAGAAGTCTGGTTTTCCTTTGATCAGACCAGTTGCTGCAGTCAATATTAAAATAAATCTTCATAACCCTGAAAATACGCTATGGATGATTTTTCCTCTTCCTCGTATTTAAAATTGTCTATATTGTATTCTGAGAAAATGCTGAATTGCTTTCCGCGTTCGCATTATTTTTAACAATTTCTGTAACTTCTCTGTTCGTAATTGACGTTCGGCTAACTGTTTTTGAACTTCCATTTGCTGTTCCTCAGTTCGTATTTGACATTCCGCTAACTGTTTTTGCAATTCCTCTTGCTGTTACTCGAATCGTGACTGACGCTTTGTGCCATCAATATGCAACTTGATCAAATATTCCAACGCTACTTTCAATTCGTCCATTTTGCTTTGTCAGAATTAGAAATTTTAAAACGTTCGCTGAATTTTACAAAACCGTTTTATTCTTTCTTATTTCTTCCTCCAGACAATAAAACGAACAGAAAAAAACATAAATATATAAAAAGTTCATTGTCTAAAGAAAAAAAATCAATTGTATATTTTTCTCCATAGGAAAAAAAAATAACGCCCGATTTTAGCAGCGAAAACCACAAGTGACAAATTCTTTTTCTAAAAGTATAAAAATTTACCTTTCTAAGTCGCGACGAACCTTTTTCTTTTTGCAAAAGTACAGCGCTAACTTTGAAAGTCGTGACGAACATTTTTCTTCTCAACTATTTTCCCCCGTAATGAACGCGTTTTTTTTACTGTGAACAATTCAGTTGCAAGTGTTACATTAGACACTTAGGCTTGATAACATTTGAGTCCGACGTTGTTAGTATTTTTAGAATACTATTTCAACGCGAGTATATATTTTTTTCAATGTCGTTACTGGTTTTGATTTTAATATGCTCGTTGAATCCAATATCGTCAGTGTTTAATTTTTTAGAACACTGTTTTTAAACGTGAGTACGTTTTCCGAATCCAATGTCGCCACAAAGAAAATAAGCCACAAAGAACAACGGAATAGAGTTTAAACAATATATTACTGGAACAACAACATAAAAAGGTTACAACGTAAAAGAGTAATAAACGTCACCGAGCAGGCGAGGGTCGCTCTGAGATCAAAAGGTATATCGTTTATATAATGGATAGAACAGTCCATTTGGAGGGTGATTCCCCCACAACAAGTTTCTAAGTGCAAACGTAAATATTAATCCTCTTTCAATCCTTAACAACGTCGAGCCTACATGTGGTAGTATATAAACATCAAATAAATTATATATTTTGTGTCAATTAATTGTAAATAGTAAATATATACTTTCTAAGTTGTTTTTGCAAGGTGTTCAATCACATTTTGGTCTTTTACAAGTTTTTTAATCTCATTTAGTTCTTTTTCAAGTTTTTTAATCTCATTTAGTTCTTTTTCAAGTTTTTTTAATCTCATTTGGTTCTTTTACAAGTTTTTTAATCTCATTTTCTTCTTTTACAAGTTTTTTTAAATCTCATTTTGTTCACTTACAATATTTTAATCTCATTTTGTTCTTTACAAGTTTTTTTAATCTCATTTTGTTCTTTTACAAGTATTTAAAATCTTATTTTTTTCTTTTACAATTTTTTAATCTCATTTTGTTCTTTTACAAGTTTTTTAAAAATATCATTTTGTTCTTTTACAAGTTTTTTTTAATCTCATTTTGTTCTTTTACAAGTTTTTTAAAAATATCATTTTGTTCTTTTACAAGTTTTTTTAATCTCATTTTGTCCTTTACAAGTTTTTTATCCTATTTTTTCTTTTACAAGTTTTTTTTTATCTCATTTTGTTCTTTTACAATTTTTTTTTTATCTCAATTTGTTCTTTAAATCTCATTTTACAATCTAACGTTTACAATTTTACAATTTACAGTTTACATTTTACAATTTACAGTTTTTTAAATCTCATTTTACAAGTTTTTTTTTAAATACTCATTCAATCCTTAACAACGTCGAGCCTACATTTGGGAGTACATAAACTCCAAATAAAGTATATTTTGTGAATTCATTTTTGATAGTAAATATATAGTTTCTAAGTTGTTTGTTTGCAAGTCTTTAAATGTCCTTTTGTTCTTTTACAGGTTTTTTTAAAATCACATTTTGTTTTTTTTTACCAGTTTTTTAAATCTCATTTTGTTCCTTTACACGTTTTTTTTGTGTCTTGTACACCGTGTTATTTTCCTACGGTAATTCAACTACATAAGGAAAGCCACTTAGCCATTTGATGGGCGCAACCTATATTTCTAGTCCGACTTACTTAGCATGTCCTGTGATAGACCATGTATTGACCGCAGAATAATCGCATCAGATACAATTCTAAGTTGACAGGCATTTTCTCCATTTAAACATGACAAACGTTACGCAACACTCTTTACGCCTTGTCTGTTCATCTCCCTAAAGAAACTGCAACTGTTGCGATCATCTCAAACTTCATTTAAGATGGCGATTTATGTCTAGTAAAACGTTGTTTTCTGCGATTCTAAGGTCAGTTCTAATAGTTTCTTCAATTATGTGGGTTTCGTGTTAAGGTTAAATGCTTTTTTAAACTTAACCCCGCCTAAGACAGAAGAGAAGGGAGTTCACTGCATATTGGCAGTGTTATTTTATGAGAAACATTTTGTTGTGTCCAGCTAACAAAATGACACAATTACAAAAAAAAAATACATATCTTTATAAACATCGTATTTTATTTTAACGAGTTTATCCATGGGTAGTTACGGAATGTAATAATGTGCTACTAATGCTAGTTATAATAATGATGATTTTCCGTAATAAATGTTACAAATACCATAAACACAAGTTGCAGATGTGAGGTGATAGAAACTGTCTGTGATTGAAATATGATTCGGTACGTGTTCATACGATTTGGGTGTTTTTTTCACAGAATGTGACGTATCGATTCATTTGAAACAAACAATTATCATGTATGTTTTGTCATAAGAAATGTGCGTAAACATAACCAATTTTAGAGTACACGAGTAGAAATAAAAAATAAGAAAATAAGATTGTCATCAAGTCGCGAGGACATGCCAGATTTCGTGCATACTAATGGAGCAAGCAAGTCACTTCCCGTATGTTGGTTCAGAAGAAAAAAAGTTACAACAAAATATATGGGTTCACAAACAGGAGAGTAAGTACATAAGTGACTAACGCTTTTTTTATTTTGCATAACTTTTTTTTTTATATAAATATTTTTTTAAAACCGAACATTTTTTAATAACTAATTTTTTTAAACTCTCCTTATGATTTTATAGCAAAAAATGGTGAATTTATCGATTAAAATTAAAAACCGATGAAATTAATAAATATGGTAATATAATTCGTCGGTTCCAAGTTATTATTAATTATAACTACTACTCTTAGAGCTGCTGCTGCTGTGAGATCGGAAGTAAATAAAAGTAAAATGAGATCGTGTCTTGTCCATATTATCATCGTTTTTTTATAATAAAAAAACCGAACTTTTTTTAATAACTAATTTTTTTGAACTCTCCTTATGATTTTATAGCAAAAAAATGGTGAATTTATCGATTACAATTAAAAACCGATGAAAATCGAACTATTATTAATATGGTATATAATTCGTCAGTTCCAAGTTATTATAACTACTACTCTTAGAGCTGCTGCTGCTGCTGTGAGATCGGAAGTAAATAAGTCGAATAATACTTAAAACTAAAAGAAGAAAATAATAGTGAAAGTGGCAGAGACAATCAGAAGAAGCCAGAAAAAAAATGGATAAAATAAAAGGTTTAGTTTTTATTTTATTTTATTAGAAGAAATGAAAGAAAAAACAACACAACTTTATTTAAACTTACTAGGAAATACTGAAAATAGTTTAAAGATTGTTGAATTTTTATTTTATTATTCATTTATCTCATTCGTTCAGGGAATGAAAGAGAAATATTTTTTTTTAGAAAAACAGACAACATTGTCGATTATTCCTGTATTTTTCTTTGCGTGTATTTATATATATATATATATATATATAATATTAACAACGAACTTGGAATAATAATGATAATAAATATATATTTATTTACAAAAAAAAAAGAAAAAAATCGTCTGAAGGAGAATTTTTTTAAAGGTAAATTAAAAAAAAAGGATAAAAGCAGACGTCACTTTAAATGTCGATGACAATGGATATTGAGTTAAATCCAGGACCAGAGAATAGTAATAATGGAAGTAATTATGAGGTGGGTAATCAATTAAATGAAGAAGAAATGGAAAAAAATTAACTTCAAAATAATACAAGAAAAAGAAAAATGGAAAATGAAAAAACAAAAAATGCAAAAAGACAAAAAAAATTTAAAGAACAAAATAAAGAAGAATATTTAAAAAGAAAACGAGAATATCAAAAAAATATAGAGAAAAAATATAGAAGAAATAAATGTTAAAAATCGAGAACATCAAAAAAATTATAGAAATAAAAATAAAGAAGAATTTAAAATTCGAAATAAAGAAAATCAAAAAAAATTAAGAGAGAAAAATAAAGAAAAATACAATAATAAAAATAAAGATTATCAAAGAAATGTTAGATTAAAAAATAAGAATAATGTCTTTTTTAGAAAGAAAAAGAAAATTTATCAAACTAATTATAAAAATAAACACAAATTAATGGAAGAACACAAAATGAAAAAATATGATAAGAAAAGTTTAATAAAAATTTATAAGAAGAAAATTTATTCTTGGAGAAACAAACTAAACAAATTTTCTAGCTTTTTTCATAAAAAAAAGCTATTGTCATTCATAAATTGACAAAATCCTATTTATTTTACAATAATAAAATGACAAATAATATAAGAAATTATAGAAAAAATTATAAAATTGGATTGAATAAAATAACTGGAAATGTATTCTAATGCTTTGGGAATTAGAAATTTGATGCTCAAAAATATAAAAAATACTGCAAACACTGTTTATAATTTTGTCAAAAAAGTTGATAAAAAAGGACTATTATCTACTTATTGGGGAGAAGAATTGTATCATGCATTCAATAATGAACATTATTTGTTTCCAAGAAATTCAGTTGGCAAAGCATAATTATGAATCTCTTGATTGTCAAACTGAAGATTGTGAGTGCAAAAAGTCAGAAATTTCTGAACCAAATATGCCAAATAATAACAATGAACATATTATTGTAGAAGAAAATGAAAATAAAGTGAATGATGAAGAAAATGAAGAAGATGAAGAAATAAAAATTGAATTGGCTCGACCTTGTGATTTTAGTAATGGCTGTCCATATGAAAAAACACGACTCATTGAAACTAGAAAAATACATCAAATTATTAAACAAATTTCACCGGATTTGACATTTTTGGAAATTCGCAAAATTATGAAAAAAATGGATTTATGAAGAAATCTTAATTCAAAGAGCGAAATGTTTTATTAATGTGATAAAACTTGTTCCTGAAAGATACAAAGTACCAATTTCAGATATGGTTTCTGCTATTAAAGGAATTGCAACTCATTTGCCAATTCCAATGGAAAATACAATCAACCATGTGATGAACACTTTACCATCAAAAGAAGAAAATTCTTTACAAATTATAGTTAATTCAATTCCTACAGCTCAAAAGAAAATCTGGAAATCATTATTCGAATTGGATAATGTGTTTGATGCGCTGTATTGGCTCAAAGCAAACAATCCATTCTATAAAGACATTGAAATTGACAGAACATCAGATCTCAATAATGTTGTTTTATGCACTGGGCAAGGTAGTTCAACTAAATCTGATGATTGCATTTTGAGTCAAAAAAAAAAATGCTGATACATATTATGAACATTATACTGTTCAAAAAATGTATCCGACTTTACCAAATGAAAAAGACATTGAAATTTATAAAATGAAAAAAGTTGAAGGAAATTTGTTGAAAGATGATAATCCAAATTTGGATTACATGTGTTTTCCTAAAATCATGTGCAAAGGAAGATTTGGCATGAATTACAACAGGCCATATGGAAAAGTGCCAAATTATATGTACACTAGAAACAGATTAAGGCACTGTGATCCAAGATTTAGGAAAAATATTCAGTATTTATTTCATTCTGTTGACAAAGCTGACAAAAGAGCATTGGATTCGGGAATTTTTGGCGATTATGAAATCTCTCAAATGCAATCAAATGACATTGGTTCAATTTAATTAACAGGTTCATAATAATGATAAAAGATTAGAAGGCAATCTTTCAATGATGATGGCCAATGTGAGCGGATCCAAACAATTTTGGAATAGAAAAGCATCCGATTTGCACACAATGGATGAAAAATTTGGCCCTTCTACCTTCTTTATCACTTTATCATGTGCTGAATATTTTTGGCCAGATTTAAGAGAATTTTTGGAAAAATTGAACAGTGGTGTAAGTAATGTTGAAACTATGAGAACAAGTACATTGTGCGTGAATGATGTTGTTGCAGTCAGTGAACATTTTTATCACAGATTGCAAGCTGTAATGAATAAAGTAATTTTGGCAAAAAACAATCCAGTTTTTGGAAAAGTTGCACATTATTTTTGGAGGATTGAATATCAACAAAGAGGAGCTCCCCATGTTCACATGAAAATATGGGTGGAAGGAGCACCTATATATGCTGAAGATCCTCTATCATTTAATGATATTAAAAAATTTATCAATCAACACATAACTTGCAGAATGCCTTGTTCAGTTTCTAGTCCAACACTTCACAACTTGGTTAAAAGATTTCAAGTTCATTCTTGTAGAAAAACATGCTGGAGGATATATGGAAAAGGCAAAAATATTGTGAAAAAGTGTCGATTTGGATTTCCTAAATCAGAAGGAAACTTTAATTTTTTTACTGTTGGTGAATGTATAAAATCAAGAAAAACTGGAAAAGGAATAAAAAAGTTGTATCAATTAGAGAGAAGTGTGGATGAAAAACTTGTAAATGACTATAATCCTTTATTGTTATTAATTTGGCAATCCAATATTGATGTACAATATATTGGAGAAGATAACATGATATTGACAAGATATGTGACAAGTTATCAAACTAAAGCTGAAAAGAATGAAGCTGAAGGTGTTTGGGATAATTTGGATGAACAGGGATCAAAATATGGAAGATTCAAATCAGCAGGACTTCAACTAATTGGTAAAAGAGACATTGGAGCTTATGAATGTGCTGATAGATTATTGGGTCACCACTTATTTGGTGCATCTGATCAAGTCATTTGGGTTGGAGCTGATATTCCTAGTAAAAGAGGACATAGATTGAAGTCAAAAGAATATTTAGAAAAACTTCCTGAATCTTCTACAAACATATTTCATGAAAATATGGTAGAAAACTATTATCCAAATCGACCATCATGTTTGGAAAAAGTTTCTTGGTATGAAGTTGCAAGCAATTATGAAAAAATATCTGTTAAACCTTCTGACAATGAAGAAGCTAAGAAAATGAAAATGATAAATGACAAAGGTTACTTTAAGCAAGTCAAGGAAAAGGTCGTCAAGGCCCCATATGTTCCTTTAAATAAAGAAACCAAAGAAAGATATTTTCACAATTTGCTTATGCTTTTCATACCTTGGAGAAAGGAAGAAGATGATTTATTAAATGGTTTCACAACATATGAAGAAGCTTTCAAATATTTTTCTTCTGAATTACCTGAAATGATTAACTATGAAAATATAAAGAAAAAGTCATACAATCTATAGAGTTGGCAAAGCAATTAGAAATTAAAGTTGAAAAAGAAGGCTCTGAAGAAATACAAAAAATAATTATTGATGAAGAGCAAGAATCTGATAATAATGATTTAATAGTTAATGATTTTGTTGAGAGAAAAGTCACAGAAGAATCAGTAGCTGAAAAAGAAGCTCAACTGAATTCTGATCAAAAAAGAATTCATGATAATGTTATTAGTATAATTAAAAACAAGAACTTCATTGCAATAAAGAAAAACCTATTCCTAGATGCAGTTGTGAAGACTGTAAACAACTACTCAAATTCATTTCTGGTGTTGGTGGAACAGGAAAAAGCTTTTTGATTGACACCATTTCTGACAAAATTACTTTAATGGTTAATGTCAAAGATACCATGCCAGTTATAATTTGTTATAATTTGTGGACCAACTGGTATGAGTGCTTTTCAAATAAAAGGCAACACTTTGCATAGCACTCTCATGATCAGTGTTCAACATGGAAAATTTCCTGTTTACAAAGAATTGAAAAAAGATGATGTCAAATTTTTGAGAAGAATTCTGGAAAATGCTAGAATAATAATAATTGATGAAATTAGCAAGGTAAGTCATTTAATGCTGGCTTTCATTCACAAAAGATTGGATGAAATCTTTGGGAATTCAAATAAAATGACATATCCATTTGGAAACATGAACATTTTATTGTTTGGAGACTTATTGCAACTGCCAACAGTCAATGAAAAGCCAGTTTTTGCAAGAGTTACAGCATTTGATGCCAAAAAAACAGAAATTGGCATTTGTGGACACTCATTATGGAAATATTTTGAATATGATGAGCTCATTATTAATATGAGACAAAAAGATGACAAAGATAATTATAGTGAAATCTTGGGGAGAATTAGAATTGGTTCACCCTCTGACTCAGATATAAGCACTCTTAAACAAAGATGCTTATTTTCTGGTAGAAAAGCAAAAGTTGAAGAAATTGCAGATAAACTTATTGAATTGTCTTCCAATTCTGAATTGAAATTTGTTTGCATACTTCCTATGAATGAAGCTGTAGATGAATTGAATAATGAAATGCTAAAAAAATACAGCATTAAAACTATTGAAATTGCAGCTGTTGATTCTGGAATGGGACAAAAGAATGTAAAAAAGAAGAAAAAAGTTTCAATTAAAAATAATAAACCAAATAAAACATCAGAAACAGCTGGATTAGAAACTATTTTGAAAGTTGGCATTGGTGCCCAAGTGATGTTGAAGAGAAACATTGATGTAGAAAAAGGTTATTACAATGGTTTTATTGGAAAAGTAACTGATATTATTGGTAAAGGCACTAATGTTGAATCCATTGTGGTTCAATTTGATCATAAAAATGAATCTTTTACTGTTAAGAAAATTCAAGCTAATTATGAAATTTCACCTGGCATATTTATTACCAGAAATTAATTCCCATTGTCACTCTCTTATGCCATTACCATTCACAAATCTCAAGGAATGAGTGTGGATGGCATTATTGCTGATTTGGGAACTCAAGTTTTTGCTGATGGAATGGCTTATGTGGCTCTTTCAAGAGCTAGAAAATTGTGCAATGTTTATTTGTCTGACTTTGATCCAAGATCATTAATTATGTGTGACAAGTCTGCTTGGGAAGAATACAACAGATTGAGGACTAGTTCTGGAAGGCCAGAATTGACTCCATTGCCACCTTGTAGAAAACAACCACCGTGTATGGCAAATGCTACTTATATGCCAAAGAAAAGAACCAAGCGATTGCAAATGGGACAAATAGAAGAACCAACTACTAAAGAGAAGAAAACTCAAAATAATTTGACAAATTTGGTTCCTAAAATGCCTTTGATCAATAGAAGCAATGATTGTTTTTTTAATTCAATTGTGCAATCAGTTAATCAGTTGACTGATTTCCATGATTATTTGAATAGCTTGAGCATTGATAATGAATTTTCAAAAGAAATGAAAAATATTCTTTATCATAATCAAAATTCTGTTGCAAATTTGAAAAGAATTATTGGTGGAAGATTCAATGATGAAAATCAACAATGTGCTCATGAATTTTGGAAAGAAATGTATCTTAATTTTGAAAGGGACTTTCAACAAAAATTTATCTTTGCCAAATTTGATACTGCCAGATGCATTAGATTGCATCAACAAAATTGCAACTATTTTACAAATCAAATTTGCAACTGCAACATAAGTCCTGGTTGTGGGAGACAAGTGCAACTTCCAATTGATGGAAAAGAAGAATTGCTATTGCAACCAAAAAATGGTCCTCAGCAATTAAAATTTTTAATTAATCGAATTATGAAAAGTTCTCTTCTGAAAAATTGTGATACATGTTCTCTCAATTCAGAACATGAAGTTACTTCAAGAATTGAATTCCCACCTGAATTCAAATATCTTATTATTCAAATCAATAGATTTTTAATCAATCTAAATATTAATATTGAAGAAAGAATCAATTGTGACGTAATGAACTTCAGTTCAAAGAAGCAGCAAATCTTTGGCAATAATTTTTCTCTGAAAGCTGCTGTCATTCATAGAGGACCAACTGCCAGAGCAGGACATTACACTGCTTTGATCAAAAATGAAAACGACGTTTGGGAAGAAATCAGTGACAATACAATCACAAAAAGACATACAAAATTTCCTGCCAAATTGCCTGACATTGTACTTTTGTTCATGGAAAAAAATGTGAAAAATTCTATGTTTGGACTAAAACAATAGGCTTGAACTTAATTTATAGGCTTGGACTCAACGTATATTATTATTATTATCATTATTATTATTATTATTATTATTATTATTATTATTATTATTATTATTATTATTATTATTATTATTATTAACCAGTGGTGTCTGAAGGACTTTCCTATAAAGTTTTGGTCCTTACAGACACTTCGCGAAGGCCTGTAAATAGGCCATTGCGATTATTTACTGTAGGTTATTTATTTGAACTGGATATCAATTATACTCTACAAGACTTGCTGCCTGCTTGAGATATGTAGCAGTATATGTAGCCAACAAATAATGTTCAGCCTATCAACCACTGACCTGATTGAATGTGTTGTTGAGCTTAGGTGTGCTAATCAAAGTCCTTTGTAACCTTTACACACAGATACATGATGTTCTGGTGTTTCATACTCTTCAGCACATTTCGGGCACGTGGGTAATGATGCCAGATCTATGATTTTCTTGTGTTTCTCGAGATTACAGTGCCCTGTAAGGATCTGATTTACCAGATCTTTTTATTGTCTGGTGAGACTTAGGATACGTTTACATAGTCAGGTCGATACCCAACCAACGTTATCCTTTGTCTTTTTACAGTCTATCCTTTTGTTCCACGCCTCCTTTAGGTGTTTCGTAGACCACTCTCTGATGCTAGAAAGACAGATAGCATAGGGACTTGAGCAAAGGGTTCAGGGCTCTCTATTAGAAGTTCTGATCCCTCTTTTGTCATTTTATCCACTTCCTCATTGCGCTGTATCCCTTCATGACCGGGGTCCAGGAAATAGATATGCGGTTTTCTTTTCCTATATGGTTTAGATTTTCAATGCAGCACAGTACGGTTTGGGATCTTACCGTACTATTCTCCAATGCTTTAATAGCTGCCTGACTATCTGAAAGGATAGCTATTTCCTGTTGCTGAACCTCTTCCATGATTAGAACCTCAGATTCAAAAGCCTTAAATATGCGCTATCTCTCCTTCTTCTTCGGTTTTTGTCGTGATGTTTACCGAATGTTAGAGCTGACTTGTCAGACTTAGGTCTGAGATCCTGCTCTTCAGTGAAGGCAGCGGTGGTGTTTGGTACCACATCCAATGGTGCCAGCTCATGACTGGTGTTTGGTGTTGTATCCGATGATACCTGCATGGTGAAGACTTCTGCCTGGAAGACCGTCCTCAGTTTACCAAGATAATAAGATTTTTGACAGGTGAGGTGGTTTGAGTATTCTATATAAACACTCGCACCAATCCTATCATTCATTTTAGATCCATCAGTATAGAATTTGATTACATTGCTTTCCAGCTCTTTTTCATAATCTCTTGCGCCTGTTCTGTCATAAACCATACATGTGAAATGCTTTTCAAATGATCTGGTTTTAGTCATAAGGTCACCCGGCACATGCAAGAGCGGTAGTTCCTTCCTAGCCTCATTACACAAATCCATGTGACTCTTTGTTTTTCCAGTAGTTCCAACAGATCTTGACCACCACAGACCCATGAGATCTATTCTATAGGATCCCCATATCGCTTCTGCCTTCAGGAATTCTTTAATCGGAGGGATATTCAACAGCATCTCCAATGCTCCAGTAGGTGTGCTCGGATATGCTGAAGAAGTCAGTAAGCAAGCAAGTCTTTGTACCTTCTGGAGTTTCTTCCTCAAGTACAGTTTCTTTGTCCCGCGGATCCAGGAAACACATGCATACGACAAAATGGGACATACCATAGCAATATATATCCACCTCATTACATGCGGGTTAACTGCCCAGGTTTTTCCCACAATTTGTTTGCATTGCATAAGGGCTGCAGTCGCCTTGGAGGAAATCTTTTCTATGTGGCTTTTCCTGGTTAGCTTACTGTCCAGGATTACGCCTAACAGCCTTGCCTCCTGCGAAAGTTTCAATTTCTGTCCACTCAGAAAAAGGTCACCAAGTTGGCAATTCATTTTATATGTAAACAAGACCATTTCTGTTTTACGGCTACTGAATTCTAATTCATTTCGATTAGACCATTTATTAGGAATATTTAATGCCATTTTGGCAATGCATCTGACCAATGATGCTTTTGAACTCGCGACCAGCACTGTGGTGTCATCAGCATCAGCCTGGGCATAAATATTCCTATTTTTAAACTCCTTTAAAAGAGGATTCAGCATACAGTTCCATAGTAAACGTGATAAAATCCCACTTTGGGGGTTTCATTTAACTACTTCCCTTTTAACAGTTGCCCTCAGTAGTTCAACTTGAACTGTTCTGTGCCTCACCATATACTCAATCCATCGGATGAGTACTGGTGGCACATTGAGTTCTCGTAGCAACTAGAACATACTACTGAAGGGTATGTTGTCAAAAGCTCCAACAATATCTAAAAAGACACCGAGTGCAATCTTCTTTTTTGTTAGTTTACGCTCTATACAGATCACGAATTCATGAACCGCAGTCTCAGTAGAGACCCTGGCTCGGAACTACTGTGATTGAATGATAAATATTGCATAAATGTGTGTTTGAGAGCTAATTTTTTTTTGACAATCATTAATAAATATTATAAATTTATATATTAATACAATAGCAATGCCTGGAAAAATCATGGATTATATGGAAAAATGCATGCATGAAAAGTAATATTCTTAAGATTTTATTAAACCTGGAAAAGTAAAGGACAAGAGATTCAACCTGGAAAAGTAAAGAACAAGATATTCTAGTAAAGTAAAAAATAAGAATTTTTTAGACTTAAAATATTGCAGCTAAAAATAAAATTTGAATATTGATAAATATTTTATTTATTATTTGCATATGTTGTTGTTCTAACTCAACAATAAACAACAACATATGCAAATAATAAATAAAATATTTATCAATATTCAAATTTTATTTTTAGCTGCAATATTTTAAGTCTAAAAAATTCTTATTTTTTACTTTACTAGAATATCTTGTTCTTTACTTTTCCAGGTTGAATTTCTTGTCCTTTACTTTTCCAGGTTTAATAAAATCTTAAGAATATTACTTTTCATGCGCGCATTTTTCCATATAATTATATATCCGAGACTTTATTTTGTATGCAAGAAAGTTTCCGTGAAAGTCTATGCCAATTTATCAACTGATTACCGCAAGCAAATATTTCTTATGGGATTTACGTAACGTTATGTTATATCGTGGGATACCTTAGGATGAATATATAACAGAAAATATCTTGTCGCAGGGTGTCCAGCCTTCACGTGGCTATGTTTCCTGCTCATGATGAAAGAATGGAATATTTATGAACAAATTAGAAACAACTAGCTGTTACATAACGATATACGTTTATTATGAACTGCTAAAAAAATAGACACGTTTATTTGTGCCATGTGAAGTCATTTAACGGCACTTATGTTGGCGCGTTTTAATGACTGGTGAATTACCGGCTAAATGAATATGAACAAAGGGAGAACGTTTGAAGTTGCGCCCATTGTTTAATTGCTTTATGAAAGTGTGACGTTCATTCACTTCATAGTAAAAGTATTGGTCAATTGTTAAGCACGCAATCAGGTAAAAAAAGCAAAGGTTATTCAGAACCCATCATCAGTCTCTATAAAAAAAAAGTCTGTTTCGTTTTACTGATGAAAAGAGCGATTGAATCAAGAGCCTCACACACACATACACACGCGCGCGCGCGCGTAATGACAATTCAAACATAATAGATGAAAGGTTAGAAGTCCAACTATGATAACTGTGACAACGTGAAAGGTTACTATTTTTCCATTTTTATAGTCACTCTTTTTCCCCTCCAATTTGTGTACCACCGGTCCTTGAGAATTTAAAGTTTAGGACTACGAACAAGTGGGAGGCAACTTTCCCTAGAGAAATCAAGAGTTGCATTATACGTTTTGTATCGCCCTAACACATGGCATCCGCAATGATGATATTAGCTCCGTTTTCCACAATTATAACAAACAATTAGTAGAGGAACTTTATAGGCATTGACATGTGGCCTCCAGTTCTGTAAATAACTGAGATAACTATATGTCAAATTTGAAACATAGTTTATATGTTCTATCTGGATATTCGGACTACTATTCCCATTTTAAGTTTTATTCTCACAATGTTTCAGACAATGTAACCTCTGTAATGTTCACAAAAACTCGTCGCATAACGGATATAAAATACTACGGAAAATTTAGATTTAAGTGACATTTTGTGGAAATTAAAGATTAAATTCTATATCCAGGCTATACTAAGAATACAATTACGAAATACTTTACATTTCTCCCCGCTCATGGCTGACGAAACAAGTACATGCGATCCATAGATAAGATTAAGAGTTTCGCTCGAAATTCCGTATCGATTCCCGATGAACAAGGCATACATGAAAAAGGTCGAAGATCATATCAGAGGAAAATTTGTGAGAATAACATCAAAGATGAAAATATTAGGCCGAACGATGCCTCTGTTTAGTCTCGAAAGACAAAGGATACCCCCTGTAAGCGCAGCTTCACATATAATTTTGTGGCAAGGCTTGCGCAATACCAACCACACCTCTTCTGAATCGGCACTGCGTGAGTTCAGTGGCAAGGAGAAGTCCAAGACGACTGAAAACAATGCCGAGATAAGAGGAAAGTACATACAGCACCTTGATGTCACACATCTGGTAGTGGCCAGGCTCATCTTAGCTTAACTTCGGGAATCCGACGAGAATCGGTGTGTCGACCGTAATTATGACGTACAAATAGGCCGATTAATCTAAATAATCGAACTCATCAATTCTCATCTAAAAAATCTATAAACACAATGTTTTCCCATTTCACAGAATATTTTAGAAAATAATATGAAATAAAGCATTTTAATGTTTTGCCAGCGACATTTATAGAATTTAAAATTGATATCAGGCGTTCTGCAAAGTTGATGAAAAAATAGTTTATAAATTACAACTGCTTTTCTGGTTGCAGCTTTATTTTAGGGTCATAAACCATCAGAATTTAGTAGAGAAGCACTGCAATAGTATTTCGACTCTGTAACTACAGCTTCATGTCACGACGAAGCCCTATCCATATTGAAGCTTCTATGTTTGTACTGGCGCTGACAAAAATCTTGGTAACAAAACTTTTTTCCGTCTAAGACGTCATTAATGTTTCTCAAGCCAAGACGTTGATAAGACAAATGAGAAATGAAGCCTGTTCAGCTAGTTCCTATAATTGAAGTCGTATATGTGATACGAACCCCCTTGTAACCGACCGCGAAGTAAGGTAAGATTTTTTATTTAAGCATGAGATCATGTATCAAGTCCCGAATAGCACTCGAGGATAAGAGTTAATGAGTGTGCGGTTGTCACCAGGAGAACGGCGTAGTAATCTTTAATAGTGGAAATCGAGTATATTCTGATTATTCAAGGATACCTCTCAACGAGAATTTATTTACAGTCGAGTCGAAAGCGACCTTATTATAGTCACCTAGAAAACAAGCGACCTTATTATAGTCACCTAGAAAACAAGCGACCTTATTATAGTCACCTAGAAAACAAGCGACCTTATTATAGTCACCTAGAAATCAAGCGACCTTATTATAGCCAACTAGAAAACAAGCGACCTTATTATAGTCACCTAGAAAACAAGCGACCTTATTATAGCCACCTAGAAAACAAGCGACCTTATTATAGTCACCTAGAAAACAAGCGACCTTATTATAGTCACCTAGAAATCAAGCGACCTTATTATAGCCACCTAGAAAAAAAGCGACCTTATTATAGTCACCTAGAAAACAAGCCAGTGGAACAGAGTTCTACAAGCGGGCAGTTCTAGTAGAGAAGTTTTGTTCATAGAATCTGCGTTTAGATTTAGAAACAAATAAAAAGTGGGGGGATTGCTGATGATTATTTTATGTAAACGAGTGTGTTTGGTAAAAGTTTGGCAGAAAGGATCATATATTAAAGCTCAAGCGAGAACTTGCCATGAAAATAACAATAGTGCAGAGACAGACAAGGAATATCTCTTATATGGACAAGAGGTTGCAGGGAAGAGAAAAGGCATTACTTACCAGGTTTCCAAGCCGGTTTTAAACTCTATCAAGGCAGAATAGGGTGCACCACGCAGCTCTTGCCCAAATATGGCAACAATACTCCATCTTAGGACGTACTTGACTCTTATATAGGTGGAGGTTAGTATCGGTAGTGAGATACTGGAACGGTAGAATGAGTCAACAGTTCTTTCGTCAATTTTCGCAACGGATTTGATGCATGTATTCCATTTAACATCAAGAGTGAAGCTCAGTTTCAGAAGTGTGTCACAACAGGGTGCTTCCCCAAAAGGACAGCCATTCATTTCAATTAAGCCCCCTCACCATCATGATATTCACTAATCCTGTGTGATATTGCAATTAGCAGCTCAGCTGTAGATCTAGCAGAAAGGAAACCATATTGCATGTCACTGAGTAGTTAATTCTTGCTGAGATGGTTGACGACTTTATTAATCATAGATTCTAGTAACTAATGACGCATAAAAGACGGACTAGTCTCTACTGAGATACAGATGGGCGATCTCCATAATTTTTTCAAATAGTCCCCCCTCCCGTCATGATATTCACTAATCCTGTGTGATATTACACTTAACAGATCATCAGTGGATCTAGCAGGAAGGAAAGCATATTGCATGTAACTGAGTAGTTTATTTTTTCTGTAGTGGTTGACCACTTTATTTATCATGGATTCCAGCAATGAACTCATTACGCACAAGAGACTGAATTGTCTGTACTGCGATACAGATGAGCGATCTCCTTTTTTTTGTAAATATACGGCAGATTAATGAGGTGTTCCAAGATGTTGGGAAGCATGTTTTCATAGGGAAAGGTTTTAAAAATGTTTGTACGTATAGGAGCTAGTTCTGTTTGATGCACTGTGATCACCATGATTGAAATGCAGTTAGGACCGGTTGATTTACTAAGAAGCAAGGTTTTTAATGGGTTTGGTAACATTAAGCACAAATATTTGTATTTAGTATAGTGTTTTCAGTCACAGATAGGCGGTCCTGATCTCAAAGGGTAGAATTTGTTGCAAAGTTATTAGCAAAGTGTCTGGCTTTGTTGGATGCTTACTGAATTAGCTTAGGTCCATTAATGAGTGTTAAAATAGAGGACACGCCTCTGCCCAGGAGCTTGATTGTAGTCACCTAGAAAACAAGCCAGCGAAACAGAGTTCTACAAGCGGGCAAACTATTTGCTAAGCTACTTTAGATTTGACTGACAGCATATGACTCTCTCGTGTTCTTTATTACTCTTTTGCGGTGATTGTTTAGCGTTAAAAAGTGGTTTTAGATACAGGAGATTTATCTCGTTGAAGGTCATGGAAGTAGTAGTTCCTGTGCGTGATGGCATCGGCATATTGTAGAGTAAACCACAGCTGGCAGTTAGGTTTTGCTGCAACTTTTTGGAGAGTGTTAAGTTGTCTATACCGACGGTTAACCAGTCGGCCAGGTCTGATACTATAGATCACACATTCTTATAAATATGGAAAGCAGAGGTATATCTGATATAAATGTTAATCGATAGCATATCCATCTACTGTACGACGGAGAGCTTCATGTGATGAAATATAGAACCGGTTACTTTGATGGCATCAACGTTCTTGATGTATGGATATATTACGAAGAGACGTGTGAATTATTCCCAGTCTTGGGAGGAAATTCAGTAGGTAAGAGACACTCATCGCATAGGGTTGAGTTTACTGCAAAGTTCTTGGAAAAGATTTTGGCTTTGTCACATGCTGACGAAATCACCTCAGGCTTGTTGATGGTCGGGATAGAGGACACTCATTTATTTAGAAACTTGTTTTTATTCGCCAAAACTCATGGCCACCAAGCCCTAGATCTTCTACTTGTGTACGGAGCATACGACACCCTAGCTTTTTCTATAATCCTATTTCAGTGATTGCTGGCATTCCTATAGGCAACTTTAGTCTTAAAACATATATTACGTTTAAAGGAATTGAAGTAGTGCTCATCCACTATTCTAGGTTCTATATTTCTAATTGTCTCACCCACTATTTGAGGTTCTATATTTCTAATTGTCTACATACACGGGCCTTTTCGCTTGAATTAACGTTGAGCATACAACACGACGACAATTGTTGTTTATTTTGCAAATAACGATTTCGTCTTCAACTTGCATGCGTAAGATATAGGGAGAGAACGAAAGGGGAAGAGAGAAAGAGAGAGAAAAACAGATGAGATGGGATGAGTAATTTTAGATTAGATCAGTCGCTCTCTCGTTCTCTTCCCTAATTTTAGACAGAACGCGAAAATACATTTCTTTCCTTGTTAAAGTGACGCCGGCTAAATGTTTTGACAAGCTTCTGGGCTTGACCTTTACTCCTGATCTGAAATGGAACACGTACATCAAATCCGTTGCAAAGGTCTGTGGAAAAATGTTGGGATCCCTCTATTCATCCAGTAGATATCTCACTCCTGGTGGAATTCTCTACCCATGTAGAAGCCAGGTATTCAAAGTATGAATTATTGTTGCTACATTGGCCAGAAACTGCTAAAAAGATTTTATTCTGCCTTGACAGAGTTCAAAATATACTTCTTAGCCTAGTAGGGGACGCCCTTTTCTCTTCCCTGCAACCTCTTTCTCACAGAAAAGACGTCGCGAGCCTGTCTCTACTTTATAGTTATTTTCATGGCAAGTGCTCGTATGCGCTCCAATCTATGGTCCCCCTCGCCAAACTTTCACGAGAAACACTCATCTAGCTGAAAACACTACCAATAATTCCTCCCACTCTTTATCCGTGCCTAAACCTAAACGTAGATTCCATGAACGAAGCTTCTTGCTTCGAACTGCACACCTGTGGAACCCTCTTCCTTTTGCCTGCTTTCCAGCTGACTACAATATGGTTGTCTTCAAGTCCAACGTAAATAAGTTCTTGATAAGCTGTTCCCATTAAGTAATCCAATTTACTAAATGTATACTAATATCGATTCCTATGACATTACCCCATTAACTACTGTACACTCATTAACCCTTATCCTCGAGTGGTTTCTGGGACTTGATAAGTGATGGTTCCTATGTAAAAAAAAATGCCGGCTAAATAATGAGATGGCATCCATCGTGGTTTGGGAAACCAAACCTTCCTGTTGTCTGAAACTGGCATTAATTCAACTACTCACTTAGCCGATTTCTCCATCAAAGGCTATTCTAACCATATCTAAACCTTGCCATCAAGATAATCATGGACATGAATTATGTGTTTACATCAAGGATACCTTCTTCTGTGGCAGGCACATCTCCAAGGAGAACGGCGAACATTCCTAGATGTCCTTTAGAGTAGCGCTTATTTACAGCACAGTAGTTTTATTTGCCCTGTACCGCCCATATAATGATGGAATAGCTATCCTTGAGATTATCAGTAAGTAAATTGATCGTACTCTGTCTGCTCATCCTCTAGCCAATATTCACATCTGTGGTGATTTTAATGTTCACAATTACACTCAAATAAAATCGATCGACGAAGGGAATTTTTTTCATGTTTTCTCCCTTTTCTCATGATCTAACTAAGAATGTTAACGAATCTATTCGCATAACAGATATTTATGGACAATTTACTTTAAGATTATTTTCTAACAACCTTTGCTGAACTTTGTTTTCTCTTTAGTTAAGGAGACAGAAGTCTTACCACGTGTGTGTGTCGGGCGATAAAGAGAAAGATTAAGATGTCGCTTGTGGTTTTATAAGCCGTGGTCTCGCGAGATCTCGCCCAAACATGCAAATAGGGAAGATAGGCTGTATAAAAAGCAGCCTGTGTCGAGAAGTAGAATTGTGACCTTTGACGATTGTTTGATTTCTAGCTACGTGTTTCGGGAACCGCTGTTATGACTTCTCAGGAAATGATCAACAAAAGAATAAGTTATTTCAGCTATAGCCATCGATCTAAAAAATATGATAAAGCCATTCAGTGGGGAAGGCGATGTGCTGGCTTGGCTAAAGAAAGTGGACCTAGTGGCGAAGTTCCAAATGATAGGTGATGTTGCCACAGTGATGCCATTATTCTTGGAGAGGAATGCACTAGTCCTATACTTGGAGCTGAATGAACCGAAACAAGAAAATTCTGACTTCAATTCAAGTCAGATTGATCAAGGCATTTGCCGAGGGGCCGTTTGAGGCGTTCACCCGATAAAAAAAGATGAGGTGGATGGTGGAATTCGTCGATGTGTACGCTAATGAGATTAAAAGATTGGTGGAGCTATCATGAATTAGGAGGAAGGCAGCAAGTCACGCGGCCAAGATAGTGTTTGTCATCAGGTTCACGGAGGAGAGTTCCAAGAGGCCGCAGCAGGTTCCGGGTGTCAAGACTTTGGAGGTGAGCGAGCTGCTCCCAACTGTGAAAATATTAGTGAGCACCCAACCCTCTGGGTCCGTAGGAACGGCGGCAACAGCGCGGAAGGGTGTGAGCAGAAGTCGGCCGAGACCGCGAGGTGCATGTCTCCAATGTGAAGGCCTGCACCTGCGGAGAGAATGCAGGAAGTTCCACAAAAAGATGGTGTGCTACAGGTGTAACCGTAATGGTCACATGTCAGTGAACTGCACGATCCCGGGAAACTGTCAAGGGGAACCTGAAGCGCCAGTGGCTGCCCCGTCTTGGGAATAATGACGTGCCCTCAGATGATGCGCAAGCGAGAGATTGTTGTGGAAGGACAAGAAGTCGTGGCCTTGATCGACACTGGCAGTACCACTAGTGTAATGCACAGAAGCCTGATCGGAGTAGGAAAGGGAAAGGCGAAGTAGTGGCATTCGATGGGTCACAAGTGAAGTGTCGAGGAAAGAGGACCGTCACGATTGAAATTGAGGATTACCAGATGAGGCTCTATACGGTTGTAATCAACTGGTGCCTGGCGTCCAATCGATTGCCGTAATATGCCGACTTGGGGGCGTCACAGTCAGCAGCAATGGCGTGAGGTTCGGATCAGCGGGTTGCGCAGTGACAGAGGAGGTCAACGAAGGGCTCTAAAAGGCCGGAGAAAAGAGATGGATATCTATCAGTGATCTGGATTTGCAAGCGGAATTCGACGAGAATCAGTCGACAGTGGAATGAGCAAGAAAGAATAATCCGCCAACGCTAACAAACGGGTTGACAGTCTACTATAATTCGCTCAAAGGAGGAGCAAGAGAGGATTTGAACGTGAAATGGACAGATGGATCGAGGAGGGTATACTGTTGTCGTGGACAGATGACGTCGAATCGGGCATCTTGCTATTGATGACCGTTCTGCAACCAACAAAAGGGAAGGTCAAACCAGTTCTAGATTTTCGAAAGTTGAACCAACATGTTGAGTGCCATACTGGGGCTGCCGCTATATATGTTTAGAGAATGGAGGCAAAACAACGGCGCGATTACGTTGGTTGATCAAAAATTCTAATTTCTATTATAATACATATATATATATATATATACATATATATATAAAATGATATTTGTGTAGTTTGAACACGAGAGAAAAATATGTATTAAAATGAGTGTAGCAATCAACAATTGTAGATTTTCAGACGTTCATCATTTTTTAAAATGTTCACCAAATAGACACAAAGCTTCCTCGCCCACTAACTTGACTTAACTCTAACTCATTTAACTCTTGGCCTACCGCACCGGCTACTGGTGACAAAAAGCCTCAGATTGGCATTTCCCTGAAAAACGTAATCAGTGCTGGCAGAGATAAAATGTTTTCCAAAAGAAATTCCAAACTTTTGCCTGAAAAAAAAATATCTGAAGAGAGCTGAACCAGGCTTGAAACGCGTTATGAACGCATTTTAAAATATTAATGATAAAAGTCTGAAAACCTACACTCTTTTAAATATATATATATATATATATGTGTGTGTGTGTGTGTGTGTGTGTGTGTGTGTATGTGTGTGTGTGTTGAGACTGAGACATAGATAGATAAATAGATATATAGGTAGATTTATTCAAGTGATGATTTACAAATTTCCAACTTGTGATTTACTTAAACCACTAATTCGTTGCTTAGGATGTTTGCCATTTTATTTTTTATCCATTTAATTTTTAAACTTTTGAAACTTTCAGAATATAGAAAGGACTTTTCAGATTTTACAAACTGGTAACTCTTCACTTTAATTATTCTAGTTATTATCTCTGAATAGAAATGATATTTCAATTTATCTCATATTAGTGGCCTGACATGGCCGAAGGGGAGACAACCAAGCAAAGAAAAACCGTAAGCAAAATTTACCATATAGTAGCAAACTAAAGCTGGCTTGCCAGGACACTATATATACAAATGTAGTCAAATTTAGGCATATTTTATTAATTTGAAAATATAGGTTCTTTTTATCAATTGACATAAAATGTTAACCATCGAATATTATTATAATTTGCAAATAGGCTTCAGTTTCGTCATATACAACCAAAGAATCATCATTTCGATATTCAATTTGGCTTCGAATATATATATATATATATAAACTCATATGATCTTGTAAAGGGTGTTGTAACCCAACATATGGTTTATGACTGTCAGTTACGCATGCGTATATAAACATACACCTATAACAGCATAAACAAATAAATACAAATCGCTGGACCGGTTTCGTCCGAACAAACGGACGTCCTAAGGAAAGCGAATATCTTAATTTATTGAATAAAAAACTCTAAGATATTGGAATCAAACGCAAAACGTGATTACAAATAATACGTATAATCATCGACCTGTTTCATATATACGATATATAGCATACTAAATAATACACGCGACAATAAAACGTATTGTTTTACTGTGTACATTTTCAGCGTCCCAATTTTGTCCGTGTTTAAATTATCCAAATGAACATGTGTTAATACTTTCTGCTTTTTTTCACATGGTTCATTTCCGTATTACCTTTAAGTTATTTTAACGCAATCTTCTTACAAATAAATCTACTTTAACCCGTTGACATCTAAAAGAGCGTTTTAGAACGGCGATTTACCCACCGCCAGACTCTTTTTTTAATTATTCTTTTTTTTTAATACGCCTTTCTTAAAAAACATTCATAAATTTTCTTCTACACAACCAACATAAATACATAACCCCGAAAATATGTTTTCTTTTAAATTGCATTAAAATAAATAATCAACGCGACAATAAAACTTATTGTTTTACTGTGTACAGTTTCAGCGTCCCAATTGTTTTTTTTTGCGTTTAAATTAAAAGATATATAAAAATTTGAATTTAACTTTAAGTATTATGGTATCTGCTCATTGCATATTTACCTATAAGTATTGCAGACCATTTATAATTCAATGGCTGTAAGTTTTATCTTTTTCAAAAATAAACAATTATAATCAGAACGACTCATAGAAATGTATCTATATTCTTTTTCATTTTATATATACTTTCATAGAAATGTTTCTGTTATGTCACAAAAACTATTTTCTTTACGTCGCAAGTGTCATACTCATACATAAATTCCATAGCTAATATAACGGGTCATGGTAATATAACGGGTCATGGGTAGTCTAGTGTGTATATATGTTACATAAGGGAGGGAGAAGAAAATGATTTGACTTGGACACTTTACTTGAGGGATACTGGTACCCTGGTGATGACGTGTCCATTTTACTAATGAAGAGAAGAAGTTTACGACGATGAGAGAGAGAGAGAGAGAGAGAGAGAGAGAGAGAGAGAGAGAGAGAGAGAGGTATTACGAGTGTTAAGAGACGAGAGAACGGGACCCAAGATCCCTTAAACCGTTTGTCTAGTGGTTAGGACGCTTGTGTATTTATGTGTTTGAATTAAAGAAGATCATACCTGGTTCAGCTGCTCTGGGAGAGTCTTCATCTGGGTGGAGCTCTCTTGCTGTTTTCGCCGGAATACACAAGATGGAGACAGATGTTGGGTTTTCAACCTTTTATTCTCCCAGGCATGATCTGCAGATGCCACCATCGATGGTCTCCACTGTGGGTACCTACCACGTCCCACGTCTGGGGCGCGCATCTCCCCCCTTACTTAGGAGAGAACCATTTTAGACTTCTGCTTGGCTCGGCATTTTCTGAGAGACTCAACGTTTCACCAACCTTTCCACGTAGCATCACATGACATCCGGTTAGATGAAACGTCACTTCCTGCAACGTGGAACTACAAAAATATCTCTCTGACCTCCTCCCACCCTCTCCCTCTCTCTCTCTCGATCTACTATCTAATAGAGACAGAGAGATAGAAGATAGAGAGAGTATGAAAGAGCCAGAGAGAGAGAGAGAGAGAGAGAGAGAGGAGAGATGCTCTTTAACATTTATATATATATATATATGTTTTATTTTTTATTACCGTTTTATCTATTTAGTTACATATGTTTCGGATGTTGGACCGTGTTTACGATCTAACAGCCTCGTCACACCTTACAGAAATGGTATAAGGGAACAATATCTGTAAGGTGTGACGAGGCTGTTAGATCGTAAACACGGTCCAACATCCGAAACATATGTAACGAAACAGATAAAACGGTAATAAAAAAATGAAACACATATTTGCTCTGCAATAGTATTGAGCACTCTCTTCAGGTTTTTACTAATTACCAGTTTTACCAAATATATATATATATATATATATATATATATATATATATATATATATATATATATATATATATATATATATATATATATACCCTTTTAAAGCACTTTTTAGTGGACCAGGTTAGTCGGATTTGGAATGTAAAATTCATCCTCGTTGGTTTGTCCGTTCGTTCCCAAAATTTTCGATAACTACTCATTACATTTTTTCTGAAATTTTGCATAAAGTTAAAACTACGCAAGGGACAAAAGATAACATTCTCGGATTTTTTATAAATATTCTGGGTTTGTCCCCAAGATCTCAAAAGTGTGAAAATAGACAAAAATAGCACTTTTCGGGACATTAAATCTTTTCCGATTTTACTGAGAATTACTCTAAAGAAGACCACATAAATATACACCTGGAAACGAAATATTTAACCTTGGGTAGATTCGGGGGCTTGTCTCCAGGATGTTTTAGGAGTGCGAAACACACCTTTTGGGGCTAATTTTTATTTCTGCCTTCAAATTCATACTGCGTCTAAATAGGGTTTTAAATGGTACCAAATTAAAAAAAAAAGTAAGGTATTATTTGTCATCAAACGGTGTCATTTTGCTGTGCTAGCCCAATGTTTTACATTAGGCTAGGGGTTTAAATAGGCAAAATATGTAACAGTTTTACGACTAATTTTGGCTGACAGTATAAGGGAAGTAACCCTTGTAGACTCGATTTTACAAATATTGATTATATATTCGTAGATTGAACGTTGATAGATGCGATTGGTTCTATGCTCCTGTACAGCAAGCCTGGCTTACTAAGGAATTTCTTAAATCTCCTCACCGATTGGCTCAACAGCATATATTGGTATAAGTGATTTTAATTTGGATCAGCTTCTTGCAAACAATGTGGAACTAACAGAATCCCTTAATAGATTTCAATAATTTCTTCAGCGCTCAAATTACGTGACTCTAATTGAAGGTGATATATTGGAATTAATTCTTGATACAGAAATTTCTTCTACAATAGCACCGTGGCTTCCTAGCCCATTTAGTGATCACTTCGTTTTGTACTTTAATATGTGATGACTTTATATATGTTTTGATTGATTTACTTCATATTGATAAAAATAACAACAAAAAAATTATAAATGTGACCCTCCAATTAAATATCTAGAATAATTTTTTTTAAAAACCTCATACAGAAACAATACCTTGTCGTGGTTAAAGGGCTTTTACTAAATTTATTTCATTAATTTTATTCAAATACACAATAAATGCATCAGTCGAAGGACCATATAGTGTTTGGCTTGTTTAAGTTCGAAATCTTGGTGACTATTGATCAGAATTTAAAAAATTAATTGTCGTTGGAAAGCTAATGGACTAAATTGCGTAGTGGGATATGTGACATTCGCACTTAAGGTCGCACGTTATTGTTTTAAAAAGTGGGGGACCACTTTTTTTAGATTAACTTAACATAAAATGAGCACTCCCTTTAATGTCCATCTTGGGGGGGGGTCTGTTATTTTTTTAGGGTCCTAGACTAAAAAAAAATCCTACCTTAAACAACTTGTTTTCTATAGGTTTTCGGGTGTGCTGTAAACCAATATTGCATTTTAATTTGTCGCAAATAATATATTTCATAGTAATAAGAAAAAAAATATGCTCGCTTGCGCGTACAACAACACCACATATAACCAAAAATTACGTTGATTAATACCCAGAAAAATACTTATTTGCGGAAATTATAACTGCAATATTTGTTTTCAGCATACTCGAAAGCTATTAAAAACAAGTTTTTAAAGGTAGGATTTTTGTTGATCTCCCATCCCACAATTACTAAATAAACACTACCCTAAAAAAAAAATAACAGACGCCTCCCACAAAACGTGGCTATAAAGTGGTACGTCAAATTGATATAGAAAAGAGATTCCCCACTTTTTAAAACTATAATTTCTTTATATCTTGGAAACTACTGTCTCCTGGAATTTTAACTATTGTTTTCGTCTTCAGCATCATTTAAAACCTAAACTGGTGGTAATTTTAAAAGTTTTTTTTTGTGGGTGGACATATACTGCACCTTTACCAATATTTTAATCATAGTCATTGGTTTTCCTAGTTTTGCATATGAATTAAATAAAATATCTGATATACCCCCAAACCTTGTGGCCTTGTTGCTATGGTTTAGAATAATCTTAAATAAAAGCAAGGGAGACTTGATTCCAAATATTTCTCATATTTTATATCTCCCCTCTCCAATATCAAATACAGCTTATACACTGTGAAATTTATTTGATGTATGAAAAACCAAAGAGGAAAGATATAACGCATGAAAAATATTGTGGAATCAAGTTTCCCCTTCCTTTTATTTCAGATCAATTGAAACCATAGCAGCAAGTTTGAGTCTCCCCTTGATCAAGGCCAGAGGTTTTGAGGATATATATATATATATATATATGTATATATATTGTCGATACTTATCGAAGACATTCCTATACAAAACCTATCTAAGAACACTACCAGGCATATAAAGTACATACGTGTTAAATTCAATAAATCAGCCGTTTTCGAGTCTATATGAGACGAACCCACACACGCAAATGCACAAACACACACATAGACAAATTTCTTTTTATATAATAATAAATAGTAGCGAGACCTGTGGAAATTCCAAATGTAATATATTAATGTTGACATTTTGTAGATGTTTAATCTAAATGGAAACGCTCTGATATTTTTGTAGCTCTTTTGTTAATTCTGCAAAAGTATTTATCTAAGCTAGCAGGGACGCCCGCCCCCCCCCCCGGTCGTAAAGCACACTTAAATGTGATATTTTAATTCTTGCAGATTTCGTATATATAATAAAGTTAATGTTCTATTGATTTTTATATATTATAAAGATGCGATATCAAAATAAAAAAATATATATATCCATATTACTGGAGTGCATCAACGGATAATATTAATGAAAAATTCATGAATGCGTAGACTAATACATATGAACAAATGTAAAATACCACAAAAGTAAAAAAAAAACAAAAAAAAACACCACATGTAATCAAGAAAACTGAAAGTGTATAATTATAAGTTGAACCCCCCTCTTCCCCTCTAAAAAATTGGCATCAATGGCGCCACACCCGTTAATGATTAAGTAGGATAGAAAAATGGAGAAGAGAAAGCACTAAGCAGACCTCCACTGGGTGAGTGTAAAGAGCAGTGGGACTTGGGGAAGTTCATTGCCGCCCAAATTCCAGTGAAGATCAATGATCCCTGCCAATAGTAAATCAATGTAAAACTACTGTTGCGATAATGCAAATTCATTTGCTAAATAAATATGGAAAAAGGTGGAGAATACAGGAGATTTGCGGAGATTTGCTTTCAATCAGACTCCAGGGAACACCACAGTTGTTCTCAAAGATAAGGCTTTTACGATAGCTTGTGTGAAAACTACTTGTGATTGTTATATATTAGTAACACACCATCCACTACACAACCCTATAGCTACGTACCGATGATACGGAGCTATAACACCTGACACCGAGATTTTTTTTATATAGGCATCGCCACTTATAAAGGCCAAGAGGCCACTCGAGGATGAGGGTTAAAGAGTGTACAGTAGAAATTGGACAATATAGTAACCGTTAGTAACGGAAATTCGGTAAATTTGTTAACTTATATGGAACGGCTCATCAAAAACTTGTTTACGTTAGACTTGAAGACAACCATATTGTAGTCAGCTGGAAAGCAGGAAAATGGAAGACAATTCCCTAGGCGTGCAGTTCCAAGAAAGCAGCTTTTCTCATGGAATCTACGCTTAGGTTTAGGCACAGATAAAGGGTGGGGGAAACTAGTGATAGCGTTTTCTGATAGACGGGTGTTTCTTGTGAAAGTTTGGCGAGGGGGGACCATAAAATAGAACTCAGCCGAGCAACTGCCATGAAAATAGCGATAAAGAAGAGACAAACTCGCAACATATCTTCTGTGAGAAAGAAGTTGCAGGGAAGAGAAAAGGACATCCCCACAAGGTATCGAAGTATATTTTGAACTCTATCAAGGCATGATAAGTCCTTTCTAGCAGCTCCTGCACAGATGTGGTAACAGTACTCCATCCTTGGACGTACCTGGCTCTTATATAGATAGAGAATAGCATCAGCAGTGAGATATCTACTGGATCCATAGAAGGATCCCACTATTTTTCCAGTGGCCTTGGCAACGGATTTAATGTATGTGTCCCATTTAAGATCAGGAGTAAATGTTAAGCTCAGAAGTTTGTCAAAATATGAAGCCTCCCCAAGACGAGATCCATTCATTTCAATTGATGCCAGATGGGGATCAGAGCGTTGATAATGTAAAGATAAAAGCTTGGTTTTATATGTATTAAAAGTAACAAGCCGCCTCTTTCCCCATTGTACTCAAGATCAGAGGAGAGAGAATCAGAGAGAACTTGGTCGTTTATTGTCTTAGATGTGCTACCATAGATAGTAGTGTCATCAGCATAGATGTCTACGAATGATGTAAGGATGTGATTTTGAAAAGCATTAATTTTTTTTTTTTTTTTTTTTTTATTACATTTTCACCCCAAACAAGGCAAATTGCCACTTTGGTGTAGGGGGCTACTATCAGGGGCAACAACTACTGGGGTACTATGTAGGGATTTGGGCAGCAAGGTGTCGGTTCACGTTACACTTGAACTTCTGCACGTCAGTACTGTTGGGGAAGCAGGGACCTGGAATGGAATTCCAGAGTCTTGCGGTTCTGGGGAAGAAACTATTGAAGTAAAAAGATCTTTTACATCTAGGGACCTCTACAGTGTGGGGGTGGGATCTAGTAGCCTGTCGGGTTTGTCGAGGGTGCTCGCGTCGTGGGGGCACAAGTGATTGCAGTTCGTCAGAGCATTCACCACTAAAATACTTGTAGAAAAGGCAGAGGGATGCAACATTTCGTCGATGGGACAGAGGCTGAAGCTTAGATGCCAGTTCAGGGCCTATCAGGTTTGCGACTCTCTTTTGAACCTTGTCAAGGAGCGAGAGACTAGTAGCAGATGCACCAGCCCAGATGTGGCAGCAATACTCCATACATGGGCGAATGGTGGCCTTATAGAGGTACAGGATACTTTCGGGTGTTAGTAGTTTTCTAGCACGGTAGAGAGAGCCTACCTTTCTTGCAGCGGCCCTGGCAATGCCTTCAATGTAATTGTTCCAACTCATGTTTCCCGTGAACGTAAGGCCAAGGAGTTTGAAAGATGGACTCTCAGATAAAGAGTCGTTGGCCATTGCTATGGGTGGTAGAGAGGGTTTCTTGTAATTTGGGCATTAATTATAAGAGCTTCTGATTTCTGCCCATCAACCACTACTCTTATGAACATATCAGAGAGGAATGATTTAATAATTGAGAAGACATTTCCAGCTATACCGTAGCTGGAGATCTTATGAAGTAAACCATTATGCCATACTCTATCAAAGGACTTTGATATATCAAGAGAAATTGCCCTAAAAAGGTAGCTCCCGTCGAGAGATTCGCTAATCCCATGAGATATAATTGTAAGCACATCTGCTGTAGATCTAACAGAACGGAAACCATATTGCGTGTCACTAAGAATGTTAATTTTGCTAAGATGGTTGATTACTTCTCTATTTAACACAGATTCCAGCAACTTACGCATGACGCGCAGGAGACTTATTGACCTGTACTGTGAGGGAGATGAGCAATCACCTGAATTCTTAAATACAGGGCATACTGATGAGATTTTCCAGGGTGACGGGAAGCAATTCTCCTTAAGACAACGTTTAAACAGTTTTGTAAGGATTTGCGCAAGTTCTGGTTGAAGTCTTTTGAGTACTATAATTGGAATACCGTCAGGGCTAGTTGCTTTACTGAAATCAAGGTTTTTGATTAGCTTGGCAACATCAAGTACATATATTTGAATATCACATAGCATGTTTTCTGATACAGGATGAAATATTGGAGGTTGGCAGCCTTGATCGCAAAGGTTAGAATTAGCTTCAAAGTTCTTGGCAAAGAGCTTGGCTTTGTCTGATGCTGACGAGATTACCTCAGGTCCATTTATGAGAGTTGGGATAGGACACACGCTTCTGTTCAGGATTCTGTTTGCTATTTGCCAAAACTAGTGTGAACCAAGCCGCTGCTCAGCTACTTTAGACTTGACGGACAGCATACAACTCTCTTGCGTTCTTTATTACTTTTTTACAGTGGTTGCTGGCAGTTCTGAAAGCGACTTTACTCTCAGTACATCTATTACGTTGGAAGCAGTGGAAAAAGTGATTTCTATGCGCAATGGCTGCAGCACATTCCGGAGAGAACCACGGCTGGCTGTTAGGTTTTTGCTGGAATTTTTTCGAGGGTATGAAACGGTCTACACCTACAATTAACCATTCTGTCATGTCTGATACTACGGAGGACACATCCTTTGTAAACATAGAACGCAGATATGGGACAAGAAAGAGATATAAGCAAGTATATATAATTGTAGTAAAAGGGAAGGCCAGAATCTTTAAACGATCTCCTGGTTGGAATAAAGATGAGATAGCGAGTGAATGTTTGACATCCGTTAGGCTGCCCCATTTCCAGCTTCAACAAACATATTTATTTATATGAGTAAGTTGGTATATGATATTAGAATGCTAAAAAAAAAATAGGCACGTTTATTCGTACCATGTGAAGTCGTTTAACGGGATTTATGTTGGCGCGTCTTAATGGCTGGAGAATTACCGGCTAAATGAATATGAACAAAGGGAGCACGTTTGAAGTTGCGCCCATTGTTTAATTGCTTTATGAAAGTGTGACGTTCATTCACTTCATAGTAAAAGTATTGGCCAATTGTTAAGCACGCCAAACAGGAAAAAAAGGAAAGGGTTATTCAGAACCCATCATCAGTCTCTATAAAAAAAAAGTCCCGTTTTATTGATGAAAAGCGATTGAATCGAGAGTCTCTCTCTCTCTCACACACACACACACACACACACACACACACAAACACACACACACACACACTCACACACACAAAGATATTGCCGAAAAGGTGTTGAGGACGAATGAATAGGAAAACACAGGTGGGAAAGAAAGTATATATAAAAGAAGGTATGAAATCCACGTGGGATGGGGTTATTTACTGACCACCCCGAAGAAAGAGAAAGATAAGCAGAAGTAATAAAGAAATAATTGATGGAAAAAATCAATGATTAAAAAGGTGGCAACACAAAGTAATGTTATTAAATTGGTTAGGAGTGTAAAGGATACAAATGAACAAAGAATCATGAGGCAAGAAAGAGAGGAGTGTGGGATGTAAAAAGAAAGAATTTACTGTTGCAATAAACAAGCAAAACATTAATAAAACATTTGCCAATAATGTATGCTGTTTTCGTAAACGAATGCAAAATGATTGGACGAAGAAGACAAACAAGAAACAACCAAAAAACAAACATTCTTGGAGAGGAGGATAATTTGTATTAATCGCGTAAAAACGTAAATTCGTATGAAGATGAAAAATGGTTCGATTGTTCGCATTGGTTACCCCTATTATTTCCAGCAAAAGGTACTTACAGAAGTTTCACATGAAGGTTGCTAACATACATAGCAAAGTGGTGCTATGGAATAAACAAGATTTGAAATTGGTATACCAGATGTCCATCCATATCTATACTTGCTTTGCTATTTGTATAACCTCTAAAAATGTTACAAAGAAAACTATGAAGCTTAATCTGTAATTTTATTGGCCACCAACCCTTCCTTTCTGCAGCATCTTTTCTTTCACAGAGGTGATATTTATAATCTCAATCCTTTCTATGTATATTACTTGCAGGATTACCTGGCATTGCACGGGGCCGTATAAACAATGAGAAAATTGAAGTGGATTTTGAACATATTTGTTATTCTTAGGATAGAGGAAGTTTTAATGTCTATCTATCAATGCTATTTCGAGAAATAGAATATTTTACCTAACCTAGGACGGGTGTTACACATGTATGAAACAATTTTGCTTTTACTAGGATAGTTAATTTACACCACATATATGAAATAAGTTTACCTTCGCGAGGACGGGTAATGTACAACACATATTACCCGGGGGACACCAGGTATTCTGCTAGTATACATTTTCACCTATCTCATCCAATCCCAGGCGACGTTGGGTATTTTGCTAG
Organism: Euprymna scolopes; assembly: GCF_053919585.1. Taxonomy (NCBI): domain Eukaryota; kingdom Metazoa; phylum Mollusca; class Cephalopoda; order Sepiida; family Sepiolidae; genus Euprymna; species Euprymna scolopes. The sequence goes on from NC_136495.1 coordinate 124,506,814, forward strand.
TATATATTTCCATCCACCTCATTCAATCCAGGGTGACGGTAGGTATTCTGCTAGTATATATTTCAACCTATCTCATTCAATCCGGGCGACGCCTGGTATTCTGGTAGTATATATTTCCTGCAATGTCATTCAATCCCGGGCGACACCGGGTATTCTGCTAGTATGTGTTTCCACCTATATCGTCCAATCCCGGACAACGTCAGAATTATTTGATCTATCTTCTCTTTCTTCTACTTCAGCTCGTTGGAATCGGTGGTTAAGTGGACTTCATCAATTTGCTAATTGTAATACAGCTTCTAATTTCAGTAGTTTTATTTTCAAGAACCGAAGTCTTGTAGAGCTCTCTTTTCGCTGACTGTTGTCCTTCTGTCTATCACATTGGTTTTTCAAGGATATAGCCAATATACATTATCCTCTATTATCGATAATTGTCTTTTATTGTTGTATGTTATTTATATGAAATTACTTCCCGCCTTGTCTTGAACGATTTTAAAATTTCATATACATGTATTAAATGTGCCTTGGAGTGTTCTTCAGTTTATATCGAAATGCCTCAATAAGTATCACAAATCGATAAGCAAAAAAGAAAACATCTGATAAAATAAGGAAGTCAGATTTTGAAGAAAGTTAACATCTTACACAGCCTAACATCACAAATGAATTCGAGAAGGCATATTACTAACAAGCAGAAAGGCCCAGCGTATAATAATTGATAAGACAGGTGCACTTTCGAAATTAATCCTTCTGTTTCGAGCACTACTGAACCATGATAATTTACATTGTATCATAAACTCGAATTCAAGCCATTATGTTAACATAATTTTATAAAATCAGCGCTAGTTTCTTTGATAAGACAGGAGGCTGGTCGAAATTAATGTTTCTGTTTAGAGCACAATTGAAACAGAGGTATCAAACACCTTGTTGCAAGATCTGAACCGATGATTTAATAACTCTAAAACATGTTAAGAAAGTATAACATAAGTGGACCCAAATTGTTTGCCAGTTTATAGCCCCTGTCACCTCGCCACAGTTTTGCGCAGCCTCCGTGCTTGTTTTATAAGTAGTTCCACAGGAATGTTCTCCAATAAACTCACTTCACTTGTATCCCCTACAATGGTTCTCAACCGTTTTTAATCATGACTTTCTTTTCTTTTTAATGTATTTTTGTGAGCCCCTATAGCTTATTTTTCAATAATGTAAAGAAAACCAAAGAATATATACCAACAGTTTATCTTGAAGGAAGAATGAACCGATATTAACGTTGCATGTACCATGGGGGTTCACATGGACCCAGGTTGAAAACCATTGGAAACAATAATACCCTAGACAGACTCGATTAAATGCAAAATTCCACTTCTTTATTTTAGAGATCACTAGATGCCAGAAAAGCATTCTACTCGGATAGATTCTTTCCTCGGAACGTTTTCCTTTGGAATTCTCTTCCTTTTACCTTCAATTTTTTCCCTACCAACATGCAGTACTTTAAATGCGATATGAACAAACGTAGACAGAAGGTTTGATCACTGCTATAGGCCTGACTAGTGAGCTTGAGGCTTCAACGTTATTTTTTCCCCTCACCTTTATCCCAGACAAGGCATATTGCCACTTGGATGTAAGAGGCTCCTAATTAGGACCATGTCTGAGAAAGATTAAGATGTTGGTTTACGTTGCATTTGAAATTCTGAATATCAGTACAGTTTGGGAGCCAGGAAGCAGGAAAAGAATTCCAAAGTCTAGCTCTTCCATGGAAGTTAAGTTTTGAGACATTGTGGAGAACAAAGATGGCGGCGTAGTACAGATCAGTAACCAAGATGGCGACCAAGAATCAAATGCGGTCCGTCGCGTAGTTAACCTCTTAAGTTCTGAGATATTATGTTGAACAAAGATGGCGGCGTAGTTCAGATCAGTAACCAAGATGGCGGCGTAGTTCAGATCAGTAACCAAGATGGCGACCAAGAATCAAATGCGGTCCGTCGCGTAGTTAACCTCTTAAGTTCTGAGATATTATGTTGAACAAAGATGGCGGCGTAGTTCAGATCAGTAACCAAAATGGCGGCGTAGTTCAGATCAGTAACCAAGATGGCGGCGAAGAATTAAATGCGATCCGTGACGTAGCAAATGGCGAACTGATTGAATCCAAAATTCGACGATTTTTATAATAATTTTCCGACGTTTTGATTGGTTGTTTAGCACAGCCGTTGGTTATAAAAATGATTGGCGAATCCATTCATCTCATACCGGCCATCACAAGTCAAAAACATTTTACACTATTTGAGTAAAACACTTTCTGACATTTATGGACCTCAACAATGAAGGGGTGTTATTTTGTTGCTAAGCAGGTTTATCGGAGATGTGCAACCTCGAGGGGGAACAAGTACAATGAGTTCATCAGAGCAGATTCAATTAAAATACTTTTAAAACAGACACAAGGATGCGACATTGCGGCGATGGGACAATGGTTGGAGTCTAGTTGACAAGGTGGGACTATTAGATTGCAGACCCTTTTTGGGAACGTATCTAAGAAAAGGAGAGATACTAGTGGCAGATTCACCAGCTCACATGTGGCAACAATACTTTATTCATTCGCGAATGGTTGACTTAGGGAGAACAGGATACTCTCAGATATGAGCTGTTTTCTAGCACGATAGAGGGATCCCACCTTCCTTGCAGCAGCCTTCGCAATGTCCTCGATGTATTTATTCCAGTTCATATTTCCTGTGAATGTTAAGCAGAGGAATTTAAAGGAACAATTCTTAGGTAGAGTGTTATTTGTCATGGGTATCGGGAGAGAAGTTTATTATTACTAGCTTTAAATGCCACCACCCATTTAAGTCGCCATTCAATTACGGTCTGGAGGTAATTTTCTAATGATTCAGCCATTGTCTTGTATTTGTGTACATTCGTTCTTCCTTCATGCATGTTATATTTACATTTGCCATTCTAAAGTAGTCACTCACCAAATGACTTACTAGACTCAACTTTGTTTAACTCGGTGGGCATAAATCTAAAGGTATGTAGAATCAATATTGGTGTGCTTTAAGGATTCATCCTTGACCCAACTCTCTTTTGATCTGCATCAATTATCTCTTAAATTACATTCTAAGATCATTTATCGACATTCATGCAGAAGTTACCTATCCCAATGGTAGTATATTAAAGAGCATTAATAACCGAGATCGTTCTCTCTCTCTCTGTCTCTCTCTCTGTCTCTGTCTCTTTCTCTCTCTATCTATCTATCTTCCGACCTTGACCATGTGGTACGCTCTCATCCCCACTTGGCCAAAATTGAAATGAATGGCTCTCGATTTCAGAAAGCTTCCTGCTTTTACAAGCTTCTGGGACTGAAATGGAAGATTTACGTCGAATTCGTTGATGAGGCCATGGACAAAATAGTTGGATAATTCTACTTCTTCAGAAGGTATCTCACACCCGGCGCAATATTATGTAAGAATCAAATGTGTCTTAAGATAACACATCTCGAAAGGAACTTCTCAGAGCATCATTTGATAAGGTACAAAACGTGCTTCAAAATTTAGTGGGCGATGTTCTTTTCACCTCCCTACTTGCTCTTTCTCATAGAAGAGACGTTACAGGTATATCTCTCCTCTTTCGCTATTTTTATGTCAGGTGTTCAACTGAGCTTAAATATATGGTTCTCACACGTAAAACGTTTGCTACAAAAATTCGTCTAGTTTCAACCATAGTTACCAATTTCCTTTACTTTCTGTTTCTGCCTAAAACTAAACTATATTCCCTGAGCAAAGTTTTTTCCCCTAAAACTGCTCCTCAGTCGAATGCAATACGGCGGGTTTTCCGGAAGACATGGTTATATAATTCTATCTCTCTAGAATATCTCATATCCAACGCAATTATTTATTGTATAAGAGTTTAATAGTCCTAAGATGAATTACTGTTACTACATTTGTGGAGGAGGAGCTCAGAGCACGTGTTTTCTGCATCGACGGTACAAAACCGACGATAATCTATTTCCTTTTTCTCACGGATGTTGATATTTTCATGACGGATGCTCGACTGAGCTTCAATCTATGCACTCTCTTGTAAAACATCCACAACAAGCCATCTAGCCAAGACCTCTATCACCAATTTCACTTATTCTCTTTCTGTGTCTAAAACAAAGCGAAAATTTGCTGAGCGGAGTTTCTATTCTAGAGCTGCTCGTCGCTGGGACACAATACTGCAGGGATCGACTGATTATGGGATCGTCATCTTCAACTCCAATGTAAGCAGATTCTTGTTGATTCATTCTGTTCATAAAACAACTTCTACTCAATCATTACCATCGTTGCCAATAATCACGGTGTTGTCAGACTGTCAAGCTGACATTTATTAAACAGTTATCCTATAGTGGCTTTTAAGCCTTGATATATCTAACACGTGACCGAAAAACATGCCTAGTACTCTTTTCCTCAGATTAAATCAATTCGAGTAAAGGGTGTGTCGTATACGAGTGAATAGTAAGGTCTCGTTCAGCAAAAATGTGCCTATCTTACCGTTACTACTGAATAGGAAGTTCGATCACTACTTGATGGTTGACACCTTTGAGTCTCAGGCAAATATGAATAGATGCGGGATGAGGAAGCCGCCCACGTACGTACGTTAAGAGACTAATTCAGTGAAGTAAAAGAAGCCGCATGTGCGAACTGGGAGGAAATAAAGAATCGACGCCCCCCTCGCCGGCCGACGGGCGAGTTTTATTGCGACCCCCACGAAGCTGAGGCTTTTCATCAACGATTGCTAAATAATAAGTATGCTGAACATGAACAGGGCAGGTAGGCTCTCTATTTTTTCTTTCTTTTTGCTACTTTTATGTCTTAAAAGGTCAACTTTTTGATGACCTTAATTTTGCCCCAAGTGGTCAGTAAGAAAACATCCGGAAATGTGTGTTTCGAGCATTTTCGCCATCTTTGTTCATCCTTTTCTATCTTCTTTTTGTTCTTATCTCTGCTTAAAAGCAAATAAACTTACTGTTTAGTGCAAAATTCTGTTTGTTTGCCTCTCTCTCTCTCTCTCTCTCTCAATATATATATATATATATATATATGTGTGTGTGTGTGTGTGTATATATATATAAATGTTTAATAGATGTATATATATAAATGTCTAATATATGTATATATATAAATGTTTAATATATGTATATATATATATATTAAACATTTATATATATATATATATACATATATTAAACATTTATATATATACATATATTAAACATTTATATATATACATATATTCAACATATATATATAAATATACATATATTAAACATTTATATATATACATATATTCAACATATATATATAGATATACATATATTAAACATTTATATATATACATATATTAAACATATATATATATATAAATATATTCACCATATATATATATATATATAGATATACATATATTAAACATTTATATATACATATATTAAACATATATATATAATATATATATAATATGTATCTTTATAATATATATAATATATATATATATATATATATATAATATATATATATATATCTTTCTTTTTTTTTGCTTTCTTTCTTTTCTTTTCTCTTTTATTTTGCTTGTTCTCTCAGATATGACCTTGACGGGTTTATCTACGCCAGGTGGTGAAGAGACTTTATCCGTCGGTTGATTTTCACACTTCAGTTTAAACTTTTATTCTCACATCTAAACACCCAGATTAAATAGACGCATCTAGAATAAGATGCGTCCAAGCATATTCCGAAAAATTCCGCCTGTTCGTTGGTCGTTCGAAGTGCTCGGTAAATTGGCAACAGTAAAAATGATACCAGAAAAATAGTACGGTAAAATTGCACAGGTAAAAATGGCACTGGTAAAAATGGCACTGGTAAAAATGGCACTGGTAAAAATGGCATCCTTAGAAAAGACAACAATGAATAAATAGATAAAAATGCCAGTTTTACAACGGAAAATTAGGGCCGTTCGAGAATGCGAGCTACGCCCCCATTTTTCTAATTTAAAATAGTTAAACATACAAAAACCTATCCAGTTAGGAAAAATAGTAACTATTTTGAAGAATAAAATACGTATTGAATACTGGTAATATTTACTGGTAATATTTACTGGTAATAATATGTAAGTTTTTTACTTTTTTAATACTTTTTCGTTTTGCTGGTTATACTGGGAAATTCCCCGTTAGTATTGGTGAGATAAACTATCTCAAATGGAAATCCTGTTTAGACATTATTGGAAAACTATTTTTTTTTTTTTTAGTTTACCTACCAATTTCTTACCTATTTTAGTAAAAGCAAAATGATGTAAGATATAGATTTGGTTTCGTTGTTTTGTTTTATGGCGTCTCAACCATTTTAAGATTATTTAATACTAAGTACGGACAAAAATGGGCGGATAAATATAGAGAAATTTAGTTTTGAAAGCCGATTTATCATATTTTTCAACAATAATATACAATTTATAATAAACGAATTTAAACATGTCACTTAATAATATCAGAATATATTAATATTTATACATTAACATTTATGTCTATAACTACATTAATGTTTATTTTATGTTGATATAGTCGTACAGAATGAAATACCTTCTATTTATAATAGGTACGGGTAAAAATGAGCAGGCAAAAATAGGGGGGACCTAATTTTGAAAGCCGATTTATCATAATGTTTTGTAGGTTTCCACTACTTTTTGATTGTATTCGAAAGATTAGAGACTAAAGTTAATTTCCTAAAGTAAAAAAAAAAATATTTGTACACATGGAAAAATGTTATGAAAAATGATTTCACGGCGAGCTGACCGATTCAGCTAAATTTTGAAGTTAAATAAATTCATTGTAAAAATCCTTTAAAAGATAAATATTAGTTTTCTGTGTCTATTTAAAGGATACTTAGTAAAGTAAAGTCCTACGATGCTGAATTAAAAAAACACCTTGTTTGTGCAAAAAATAATTTAATTAGCCTTCAAAAAGCAAGTAATTCTACCGTTCGCCAAAAAACGCAGCAAATAAAGGTTTGTAAACACGATTATACGAAAGCCCAAAATTACAGCCAATTGAAACGTTGTTTCAAAATAAAGTCATGATAGTAAAAGGAAGTGTGGGTGTCAGATTTCTTTTTTCCCGCAAACGTGCATCCGTACATTCCTATTCTGAACGTTTGTATAAATTTCTCTCATTTTTTAATTTAATTATTTTTATGTTCCTGTTTTTAAATTATTCTTTTTTAACTATTGTTCGAGATTATATAAAAATTATGTTACTCCGAAAGTTTCACATTCTTGCGAGCAAGGAAATTATTAAAATCGTGCACATAAAAATTATGCGAAATCTGTATTTTTTTTTTAAGTAGAAATATTTTTTCTATTATATTTTTTTTTTTTTTTTGCTTAACTCAATAGTAATATCGGTAGTCCGAGAAATTCATTGTTCTTCGAGTTATATCGAATTCATTGATACGGATTTTAGGGGATTTTTTTTCGTAATGTTCTTGTAAAAATCAAATAATTTTTTAAAATTGCTATAATTGACGATGCCTTATTTTCATAAAAGACCAATTTTCTACAGAAAACCATATTTTTTTTACACAGTGGTCACCACTTATCAAGGCCCGGAAGCCACTCAGGGATAAGGGTTATTGCAAGTACATTACGTTAGTGTGGAAATTTGATGAAGTGTTTACTTAAGGGGGCGGTTCATTAGGAATTTGTTAACGTTGGACTTGAAGACATCCAAGTTGTAGTCAGTTGTAACTTCAATAAAGGTATTTGTAAAAGGTATATTTTTAAATATAATGTAGTCAGTTGTAACTTCAATAAAGGTATTTTTGTTTAAACAAAATAATACATTTTCATTAAGATTTAAATAAAAATAATAAGTTTTCCCTATTCAGTGATCATTATTTTATAAATACTGAAAATTTTATTAAAATTAGTTGACTTTCTGATTTTTGGTGAATTTTTAAGTAAAGGGAGGGTCAAAATGTTTATACATTTTGAGCATCTGCATTCATTTTGCCTGTACCTATTTTATGTCAAATCCGCTCATTTTGGTACAGTTGCTTTTATATATATATATATATATATATATATATATATATATATATATATATATATATATATACATATATATATATATATATGTCAGGTCATGTCATATGCTACTGGTACCATGTAACCCAGTACTACCTGCCTCATGGTCGGGTCATCGGCGACAAAACTGGTTCCCCCACCGGACTTGTTTGGTGAGGAAGGCGGCTAGTCTCCCTGGAGGATTAAAAACAAGACCTTCCAAAGGGCGAATGAACTCTTTTTCTGAGTCAACGGCCAACTAGCATCAGGTAGAGAGGGCTCCTATAAGCCGTGGTGAAGGCAACCTTTCTAGGAGAAGCAAATCTCTGATTTAAAAAACAATAAAGCGGAAGACCAGTACCCGCATTAAGCTGGTCTGCAGTTTAATTTGTTGCTGGCTATCTTGCTCTTGCTTGTTGCTGGATCTCAACATTTTAACCGAGAGAGAGACTTAGCTGTTGTACAAAGCTAAGACTCTGTAACATCTTTGTATAGATACTCCCTCAGGTATTTGGAGTCATGGATTTTAAATGTCTGAGGGAGTGGCACTCGTCTGACAAGACGTTGCAATCATCATATATATATATATATATATTTAAGTTTTCTATTCTTTATATCTTTCAATATTTATTCATGGTGCTTGTTTGGTTGTTTTTTTACGGATATAAACCAATTTCAAATTTTTGAATGTCCAATTCAGTTATTTTGATAAACGTTTTCATGCTTCAAGCCATTCATACTTTCAAACGTTTAGTCATGGCGCTTGCTTTAGTTGTGCATTTTTAGAGGATATTTTGGTTGTGGTCTTGATTTTGCAGAACTTGACTGCGTTTTGAAAAGATTAATGAAAATATAAAATGCCTGTTATGCCAGGAAGCACGTATTTTATGACAGCCTGATCTGAGAGAAGCAAAGTACCATACGTATTGGTTGTAAGTAAAGTACTGCATGATATAGCATCTTGTTTAATCAGACGGAGTAAAATACCTCAATGGCTGTCCATGGGTTCCTTTGCTCAAGACTTATATTTACTGTAATTTAAGTTGGTTATAACTGGTATTGTTTTTTTTTTTTAACTCATATATGTCATAAATACGTAAATGAGGGGAAAAAAAACATTGTTTTCATCTCACTTTCCCACATTTATTTCGTTTAAAATAATTTATGCCGCCAATCATAACGTTCACTTATTTGTTTTTGTTTTGTCAGGCGTTTATAAAAAAATGTATTACCATTTTGTTCAAGCTGATGATTGGGTATCTTACCGAATGGCAAACATTATTGCACTTGGGTAACCGGCTATATTTTCCGGGCGGGATTTTAAATTCATTTTTCAAGAGTCCGGTTGCTCTTATAATTACTTGAATGATGGAGATCTTCCTAAGATTCCAATTTCTTTTCATGCCGCACATAAAATCTTGGTATTTCGTTATCTTTACCCGCTCTGTTTGACCAATTATCATTGGGGATAATAGCTTCTACTAAGGTTATGCTTTTTCTCTTTATTGTTCCATATGACTATGTCCGATTTACTAGTCTCGTTTTCTAAATACATAGCTGTAAGAATTGCGCAGTGCAGAGTTAGGTGTGCCCCACCATAAAATATTGTTGCCACGTACGGAGAAGTGTTAATCGACAAGGATTCTTTTCTCCCTTGACAAAGTACAACAATTTAAATAAGCTGTGCAGTAAAAATAGTAGCAAATAAAAAAATGCTATGAATTAAAAATTATATGGAGAGCAGTAAAAATGGTACCGGTAAAAATAGCAAATAAAAAAACGCCATGAATCAAAATTATATAGTCAAACCTCACGAATACATAAAAATCTTGGACAAATAAAGGGAGAATATTAATGCACCCCTATTGACTTGCCTCCCCGCTAGAACAGAGTTCGGCACAAGGTCAGCTTTAATGTGAGGAAAATCCAGCTCCTCAAGAAGGGGCACTCTGAATAGGAACAAAAATAAAAAATATGTCTCAGCCATGAAATAGTTCTCCTTTACTGACCGAAGAAGCAAAAGGTTAAGCGCAGTATCAGAACAGAGACTACACTTTGTTCCTAGCCAAAAGGCCAAGTACTATACGTACAATTAAAAGCTGACGATATCTAAAACGTAAATCAACCCTGGCAAACGCAAGAATCAAACGAATCAAAATCCGCCTCCCCCATAGGTTCCCAGGGACCCGATAGCTTTTTATTCGAATAGTTTTTATTCATCGGATTCAATGCGTTTGTTATACACCTTTGCGATTAGATTGCCCGAATATATTAATATACAGAAATTTAAATGTAAAATGAACAAGCATCTGGTGGGTCACTTCTCTACTTAGGTTGCCTATAGATCTGACCTCTAATTGACTGGAGGGTTTCTCTCAGTGGCTGTGCCTTTATGCCTCAACGACCACGCGTTAAATCTAAGTTAAATACGTTGTTAATTTATTGCTCGATTCATAGGTCGTTCCTATCTCTCTTTTTCTCTTATTAAATTTATTTATTATTTCAGTAATACTTCTTGGCATACTCTCTTTCACGTTCGTGGTTCCATTGCGATTGTATACTTCTTTTTCTTTCTTTTTTTGTTACACCGTCCTATTTTCAGTTTCTTTAGGTTGTTATTCGTTCGGCTTTTTGTAACCCCCCCCTTTTTTTTTCTTTTTTCGGTCTGACCTTTTTGACCCCTTTCTTTACCCCTTGTTTGTTAGCATTATTATTATTATTATTATTATTATTATTATTATTATTATTATTATTCGTATATTCCGTTCCGTTCCCTCACTTCACTTTCATTTTTTCCCTATTTCCAGTTCTCGTACGGTAAAAGCCCCACGAATTTAAGCACCGTAAAAAAGTGAAAAACAGTGGCAATACTGATAAAACATCTGTTAAATTCCTTCGAAATCAAATATGACTTAAAGTAGTCACATTAAACCGTTTACAAATATAAATAGTCTATAATATAAATCTCACCTGTCTGTTAAAATGTATGTATGTATGTATGTATGTATGTATGTATGCATATCTCGCCAAGGAGGCGACTGATTTTTACGAGATAGGGACCATATTGAAGCCTGACCCTTCGGACGACAAATATTTAAAGATTAGCAAAAACATTAATTCCTTCACCCTCAACTCGGCACTTTCTTACAGGGAGGGGTCGCTTTTTTCGCCGATATTTTCGAAAGTCATTCCCTCTTTTCGTTTGTCTAACCTTAATTTAAACCAACGTCACTTCCTGTTTGGCGATGGAAGTACTGTTATGTAGTGGTCTTATTAAGATGACGGATATTTTATATTTGTTGTTGTTCGTATTAAAGAGATGATGTATATTATATATTTGTTGTGTTCATGTTCAATTGGAGAGATAGATAGATAGATAGATAGAGAGAGAGAGAGAGAGAGAGAGAGAGAGAGAGAGAGAGAAAGATCGGTATATATAAAGAGAGACAGGGCACATTTTAAAGTGACATGTAATACACAATGAGGGGGATAGATAGATAGAGAGACATTTATACAGCTTCGGGAGTGTTTCTATAACATATATTTCTTGACACATATCTTTGAGATGGTGATTATCAGTCTTTTATCATAGGAGCGAACATTCATTATTTCTTGATACTGAGAGGGAGACACATTCTTAAGATGATGAAGACACATTACTTATATGCGTTCATACACAAAGTTCATTATACAGATGAGTGGAACATGAGTTCTTATAAATACAAATTCACAATACCTTGTTTGTAGAATGACATAATAGAAGACAGTAGTTACAAAATATGATGACGTCCTTTATTTCCTGACCGGTCAATGATTTTGCATAAAAGAATTCAAAGTTTCTACATGATTTCAACTTCCAACCTTTCGCCATCAAAGGTGGGTTCCTTCTGACTCATGTCAGCCCTGTCCGACTCTCTCTCTCTCTCTCTCTCTCTCTCTCTCGACCCTTTCTCGGCACTCTCCTGAGATCACGCAATGTTTGATCTAGAGCTTTCAGTGTGCCATTGTACATTCATTCCATACGATCAAGGACAAATTCTGTAAAACGTTTGCTAACAAATACACACGGACAGGAGAGACTCTCTCCCACACAAATACACGTACTCTCCTACTGTCAAAACAGCCACGCTCATACAAACATGGGAAAATTCACATATACAACTGCATTTTCTTTCGATTTACACTCCTCTAAACGCACATGTATCAATTGAAACAAACATGTTCTGCCAATATATTTTTACAACAAACCATTATATTTTAAACAAGACATCGCCTGACTCTTTTCAATCTCATAACTTATGTGCCATCTATTTCGCATTGTCTTAACACATTGTCAAATACAAAATATATTTTTGTATTGATATATTTTATCATTATTTCTTTTGATATGTCCTTTACGACCATGAATTTCTTTTAGTTTTAAGGGAAAAAATAGTATTTAATTAATTAGGAATTAACGGATCACTTCTGTTTAGCTAAAGAAACTATTTCTTTTTCTCTAAGTATTTCCCTTTCTCTATAAAATATCAACCTATTTCTTTTTCTGCAATAAACTAACAAGTTCCGTTTCTATAAAAAAAAAAAAGTTTTTGTTTCCTAAAACAATATTACTCTTTCTCTAAAAACATCTATTTCCCTTTCTCTAAAAAATATCTACCTATTTCTGTTTCTCTGATAAACTAATGAATTCCGTTTATATAAACTATTTTTTATTTCCTAAAAAACTATTCTGTTTGCTGTAAAAATATCTAACTTCATCCCTTTCTTTAAGAAATATCTACATATTTCTGTTTCACTGATAAATTAATAACTCTTTCAACAAACAATTTTTTTGTTTTCTAAAAAAACTATTTCTGTTTCTCTAAAAACATCGAACTACTTTACTTTCTCTCAAAAATATCTAACTATTTTTGTTTCCCTGATAAACAAACAACGTCTATTTCAAAAATCAAAATGTTTGTTTCCTAAAAAAACTATTTCTCTTTCTCTAAAAACATCGAACTACTTCACTTTCTCTTAAAAAATATCTACCTATATCTGTTTCACAGATTAACTATTATTTTTCACTAAAAATATCGAACTACTTCCCTTTCTCTTAGAAATGTCTACCTATTTTTGTTTTTTCTGATAAACTAACAACTTCCGGTTCAATAAAGAAAATGTTTATTTCCTAAAAAACTATTTCTCTTTCTCTAAAAACATCGAACTACTTCACTTTCTCTTAAAAATATCTATTTATTTCTGTTTCACAGATAAACTATTATTTTTACTAAATATATCTATCTACGTCCCTTTCTCTAAGAAATGTCTACCTATTTCTGTTTTTCTGATAAACTAACAACTTCCGTTTCAATAAACAAATTTTTCATTTCCTAAAATACTATTTCTCTTTCTCTTAAAGCATCGAACTATTTCATTTTCTCAAAGAAATATCAACCTATTTCTGTTTCACTGATAAACTAACAACTTCCGTTTCAATAAACAAATTTTTCATTTCCTAAAAAACTATTTCTCTTTCTCTTAAAGCATCGAACTATTTCACTTTCTTTAAGAAATATCAACCTATTTTTGTTTAAAAATATCTACCTATTTCTCTAAACAAATCTTTCCTTCCTCTAAAAAATATCTACCTATTTCTGTTTTTCCGATAAACTTAGAAACCCTTTTCTATGAACACAATTTTTGTTTCCTAAAAAACTATTTTTTTATATTTAAAAATATCTACCTATTTATGTTTCTCCGATAAGCTCACGAATTTTGGTTTCTATAAAAAATTACTTTCGTTTCCTAAAAATCTACGGATTTCCCCCCTTTATAAAATAACTAACGACTTCTATTACTCCAAAACAAGTGAACAACTATTTTTGTTTTTCTAAAAAGACTAATAATTCCCCTTCTTAAAAACAACTACTAATGTTTCTCTAAAGGACAAACTACTCCTGTTTCTCTAAATAAAATAATTTCTTTTATTTATGTTTATAAATATTTAATTTTCTTTCTCTAAAAAAATTATTTTCGGTTAAAAGAAAAATAAAGCAACTACTGTTTCTCTAAGAAAAAGATACTCCCGTTTATATTGATCGGACTTAGAGGTTTTCTGCAGTTTTATTCACTGTAAAATCATTTTGGTCAGAGGATATTAAATAATGGTTCGCTAGTTGTTATACAAGCTATGCTTTTCTTAGAATTATTAGCGAAACCAAGAGGCTTAGCTGCATTGTCTGTGTCGAAATTAGATATGTGCGATCGGTCCTGGGAAGTTCAGTCTACTCAGCATTCCCTCAACATCGAAAAAAAGAAGGAGTGATTACCGATCACTTGAGGCACCCTTATCATTTATATATCAGACATAATGCTTCATCTCTTCAAATGATATATCCAGATTTGTGTCGCATTTTGTGGAAGTGCGAAACTCATAAATATAAACTGTTTTTGTTTTGTTTTTTAAATTATTTAATCATTGCGCGCAAACCGTTTGATAAGATTATAAATACTGGGTTAAGCAATCAGATTTTCATCAAGTGAGCGACTTGACAAGAATTTGATATCATTAGACTAAAAAAAAAACGATCATGTTGTACTCGCCTGGAAAGCAGTCTCACTGTATCTTATTCAATGATTTTAGGGACTGGGAAAAATGGCACTGGAAAAAATGGCACCCGAAAAAATTGAAACAGTGGATGTATAAGAAAAAATTGTATGAGAATTTCGCGACATTTATTAAAGTCTTGCATTCAATGCGTAAAAGAAGGATTTTTTCAAATTCAAAATAAAATATAAGTATATTTAAAAGTAGTTACGGCAATCATTTATTATTATTTGTTAGGGAGCTATTTCTTTTTTTCTAAAATATCTATTTCATATTCTCTAAAAACTATTTACCTATTTCAATTTATTCAGTTAACTAACAAATTCCGCTTCTATGCAAAAAAAATTGCGCTAAAAAAAATTGTCTTTCTCTAAAAACATCTAATTACTTCACTTTCTCTAAAAGATATTTACCCATTTCTATGTATCTGATTAACTAACGCATTCCGTTAAAAAATTATTTCCTAAAACATTATTTCTATTTTTCTAAGAACTTCTAACTTCTTTTTTTCTCTAGGAAATATCACCCTATTTCTTTTTCTCTGATGAACTAACGACTTCCGTTTCTATAAACAATTTTTTGTTCCCTAAAAACTATTTATCTTTCTCTAAAAACATCTAACTACTTCCCTTCTTTAAAAAATATCTATCTCTTTCTGTTTCTCCGATAAACATATGTATTCTTTTCTATAAACAAATTTTTTGTTTTCTAAACAACTATTTCTTTTTCTCTAAAAAAAAACATCTACCTACTTCTCTTTCTCTAAAAAAATATCTACCCATTTCTGTTTCTCCGATAAATATAGGTTTTCCGTTTCTATAAAAAAATACGCTCGTTTCTTTAAAATCTAACGACTTCCGTTTTTATTTCTATAACTCCAAAACAAATGAATAACTACTTTTGTTTGTCTAAAACGACTAATACTTCCCTTTTCCTTAAAAAAAACTAATATTGTTTCCCTAAAGGGCAACCTACTCCTATTTCTCTAAATTAAATAATTTCTTTTGTGTTTGTTTTTGTTTTTTTTAAATATTTACGTTTCTTTCTCTAAAAAACGACTTTCGGTTAAAAGAAAAACAAACCAACTACTGTTTCTCTAATAAAAATACTCCCGTTTATATTGATCGGACATAGAGGTTTCCTGAAAAATCATTTTGGTCAGAGGATATTTAATAACGGTTCGCTAGTTCTTACACAAGCTATGATTTCCTTAGAATTATTGGGAAACCCAAGAGGCTTAATGCATTGTCTGTGTCTAAATTGGGTATGTGCGATCGGTCATGGGAAGTTCACTCTACTCAACATCGAAAAAAGAAGGGGTGATTACCGATCAACTGAGACACCCTTATTTGGGCCAGTTATACCATTTATATATCAAACATAATGCTTCATTTCTTCAGATGAGCTTGATATATCCAGATTTGTGTCGCATTTTGTTTAAGTGCGAAGCTTACAAATATAAACTGTTTTTTTTAAATTATTTAATCATTGCGCACAAAACTTTTTATAAGATTATAAACGATGGGTTAAATAATCATCATTTTATTAAGCGGGCGGCTTGACAAGAATTTGATACCATTAGGCTAAAAAAAGACGATTATGTTGTACTTGCCTGGAAAGCAGTCTCACGGTATCCTATTCAATGATTTTAGGTGAATATGGAACTGGGTAAAATGGCACTGGAAAAATGGCATCATTAAAAATTGCAAAAGTGAATGTATAAGGAAAAATTGGATGAAAATTTCGCGACTTTTTTCAATACGTAAAAAGAGGACGTTTTTCAAATTTCAAATAAGTATAACTATATTTAAAAGTAGTTACGCATCCTCAGTTAGCTGAATCTCACTATTTGTAAGGGAGGAGTTATCTCCTCCTTAGCAAATAATGAGATTAATTATATTTTTAGGTAATTACGTGTGATAACTTCGAAAATTTAAAGTTTCGCATATAAATGAAATGCAAGATGAGCCCCCATATTCGTACCATCCTATCACTGGAGTGCGGTTAATTATATTTTTTAAAACTAAATCCGACTGGCAAAATTGTAAAATAGTACAAAATAACCGTAGAACAATAATGTGAAACACAGGGTTGAAAAGTGGGGGTGAGTTAAACCGGCTCCCTTAAAGGATTAGGGTTCTCATTTTTAAAAAAATTGCCTGGGTAGTATTGTGTGGTTGAAACGCCTCAGGCAGTGACAATAAAATTACTCTACCAAGAATGGAGCGACAAAGCCTGGGAGCGTGTATCGTTTAGTACAACACGAGACAGATACCTCAGCCCGACAGATAAATGGTCACTGAAATGGCGAATGTATTGTTGAGATCGAATACTCGACTGGTATGCATGCGCTCTCGGCCGAATAAAAAAATAATTGTCAGGAGGCACAAATAGGTATAAATTATTCGTTAATACAATCCATATATGTGTCCGAAATAAGCTAGTACTCGACACATCCAGCTTTAATGTCAAACGTTGATCAAATGAATATATTTAATGGAAGGAATACGTACAGTGATTTATTACAATTTTAAAATGATGAAACTGATCAACAGATGGGAATACGTTTAGGTATCAAACGTCTAGATATAAGTAAGATAAAATAAAACTTACTATCGACCTTTACTCCGTATATTTCAAACTAGCCTTAGGTTTTATTTGGAAATTGAATATATTTAAACTTTTACTGTCAAATAAATAATTCGAAGTGAAATATCAGTTCGGTCACTGGAGTTTCTTTTACTCAGGCATCACATTAAGGTATGTTTTTCCCGTTGAATTAAGTGTGCTATTTCGGTATTTTTTTTTTATCCGGTGCCCCTTAATTTAAAGTCGACCCCCATCCATATTTTATTCCTGTTGTCTGAGAAGTAAAATGGGATTACGTTACACACAAATAATATATATAATCTCTTTGATGACTGTTACGAGGTCCCTCGAGATTTTCTCTTTATCTCAGCACCTGACCATGGACTGAAAGGACACGACCTGAAGCTGTTTCATCAGAAATTTGGGCTTAATCGACGCAGAGCCGCATTTTTCACCCTCATTTCAATTCTCTGAAATTGACTGCCGCTTGAGGTTGTTAGCACAAGATGGAGTTGGACAGGTGCTAGTCATCTATATTTCTAACCGTCTAAATTCCATCGCCCCTTCCTCCCTCTTTGTTGGGGTTCCTTCATTTTTTTTCTTTCCTCACGCCTTTATTAACGGCGATGAAACATGTAATGTATTTAACATATGACGGATAAATTGAGCTAGAAATTTTGTGAATCAATTTTGGACTTAACTTTCTTCCGATCCTCACAATTCATATCACAAATCACATTTTCATCGTTATTTATGCAGATGGCATTAGCATCTATGACAACACGGCGAGAACATCAAGATCGTTCTGGTTCATTCTTTTCCGAACAGAGAACTTCATCACTTGTTACGTTGTGGAGTGTGTTTACATATGACCGTGTATATGTGCTGTACATTCTGTTTATTGTGTAACGAACTGTTGTCCTCGAATCCCTAATGTCTATTTTAGCCTGTGACTCGTCTAGATGTGGTTCGTGGCATCACGTATACATTGACGACATACTAGTTTCTGCTGCTAGCCGCCTCTGTCTTTTAGCGCTGCCTGGGTGATTCGTCAGGCATCTTTGGGGTGCTAGAACTTGTTGTAAAGACCGACCCAAGACGAATGATTGTTTTTTTTATATATATTTTCAATCACTCCCAGGCATTTAATCACAGCAGAATTGGAGTGGACCTTGGCTTATGGTTTCTTTATGTCTCTATTCTGAGACCTTCTAGTCCCTATGGGAAGACTTTCTTAACCTAACTTGTTAATTCGACGTCGCCAATCCAACTCAACGAGTCTTCGGTCGTATCCCCCAGTGCAACGTGACAACTGTCAAAAAATGGCGATTTAAATTTATGATGTCTAATCAACTTTAAATAGATAGATATCTATATAGACAGCTAGCTAGCTAGCTAGCTAGCTAGATAAATAGATATATAGATACGTCATAGAGTTTGACATGTTTGACAACTGCCAAGAAATGGCGATTCCAATCTCTGTTGCCCACTCAATTCTAGATAGATAGATAGATATATAGACAGATAGTTAGCTAGCTAGCTATGTAAATAGATAGATCGATAGGTAGATAGATAGATTACTAGATAAACAGATACATCGATAGATACAAAGACAATTAGAAAACAGATAGATAGATAGACTATAGGTATTTTACTGCTTCTGCCCGACCACTCTCTAAGACAGTAAGACTATGCTTCATTTCAGCTGGCGTAAAGTAAGGATGTGAACTTTGCTTGGTAAAAGGAGAAAACTTTGTTTTAGATTGATTCAAATTTACCAAAAACTTTACACAGCATTGCACCACATTTGGTAGAGAGATAATAGAAATGCTTTTTTAATGATTAATATTCTGTTGTGTCAACTTAATAAATGTCAACTAATTCTCGTAAACTCGAATTTGAGAGTAAATCAGAGAATCAGAGCAGCACACAGAAATAAAAAAAGAAAATTAATCAAATGACCAACTGGTAGTTCCTGAAAAATGTTTGATTTCATGTAAAAAATCTTAGACATTACTTCAATTTTTATGAAGCTTTAGATCAAAGATTGAGAAATAACGAAACGTATTATGAATATTCTTTGTGACCTTACGCACACTGGAGGCTAGTAAACAACTACAGCATACATACAAAATACAAATGTACAAAATATTTTAATTATAATATAGCTTATATTCTAAGCTAGAAAGACGCAAAATCTTTTTATGTATACATATGAAAGTATTTCAATCATGATTTATGTTTAGTAATGGTATAATTACCGGTCTATAGTTTGGATAAAAAATAGCAACTGGTCGAACATATTTTGAGGAACTAATCAAAGCGCTTGAAATATGTATTTATAAAGGTGCTACAAAACTATTTCAACATCACTAAGGAAAATATTAATAGTGAACGGGATAAAATATGTAATCGATAAAAACGATTGAAAATGCAAACCTCTTAAAAACATGATAAGATTTCCATTTGATGATAACGAAACAATTCGATTTACAGGTTGTGCGTGCTATGCTTACAATAAAAAAACTTTACTTTATATATTAAATGTACAGGAGTAATCTTATTATTTTCCCAATATATAATCATGTGACTTCCCTTTTATAAGAATCTAGCTGTATATATCAAGTGTTGCTTGAGGCTTTACAAAACAGAATTAAATGTATAGTTATTTGATTAATGTGGATTGTATTCTCATATTGGTTGTCATATTCCTAACGATGCGACTGCCGGATTTCTAACCAGAATTTCATGAAAACCTTCTACGGAAACATTGAAAATGCCATAACCAAAATGAGAATAATAGTCAGAATAATCCAATAATACTATCAATCTCCCCCCCCCCGCCAAAAAAAAACAAACTTTTAAATAATATAGTAATGTTTACGATTTTCTAAAAATAAGATATTTCAATATCTGGTTTAGTTTTCCTTTATATATATATATATATATATATATATATATATATATATATATATATATATATATATATATATATATATATATATATATAACTACTTATATATATGTGTGTATATATATATACATACATATATATATATATATATATATATATATATAATTTGAGGTTGATATTTTTCAAAAGTAGGGTAACCAGTGAAATATAACGAGGTAAATACAAGAGTGCTCAATAGAGAAGTAGAGCGAGTTACATTTAACAGTTGTCTTTACATAAACAGTGATTTGTTGCTACACAGTCATGAGCATGTTTCGGTCTACTAGTATTTATTAACCAGAGACCTCCCCAGGCAACAACCCTTACGAAAATAACGGTTGTTGCTTGAAGTGGTATCTAGTTAATAAATAATAGTAGACCGAAACATGCTCATGACTGTGTAGCAACAAACCACTGCCTATGTAAAAACAAATTTTATATATATATATATATATATATATATATATATATATATATATATATATATATATATATATATATATATATATATGCGTGTGTGTAAATACTCGTTCAATCATATAATTAATATATCATTAATATATATGTGTGTGACCATCTTTTACTTTATATATATATATATATATATATACATATATATATATATTGTATATACATACATGCGTGTGTATGCAATAACTCGCCTCATCATATAATTAATGTATCATTAATATTTATATGTGTATGCGTATGTGTGTGTGTGTAAGTACTCGATTAATCATTGAATTATTAAACACATAATTCAATGTACTTTATCAAAGTTACCTACAGGTGAGAGAAACATACGTTTAATCGGGTTTAATAAATTAATTAATAAAAATATGGTAAATCTTGTCTGTTTCCCAGAACCAACCGCTTTGATGGAAACACAGATAATAATTGTCATTGCTATTTCTTTCATTCATTTTAATAATCGTTTTTTTTTTTTATCTTTTGCATTTTGTTTAACCCTTAGGCTATACTTGTTAATTTTTTTCACACCTAGTGTTCTTTTACAAATAACTGCAACAATGACTATGGAATTCTACTTTACCCAAACTGCATTAATCAATAAATGAAACTCATGCTTGAAACCCATTTTTGAATATTTGTATTGCTTTTGTTTTTTTTTTGATAAAAAAATATTTTTCAAAGACCCTAAACTTGATTTTATGTTTCATGTGAACAAATCCACACTCATCCTAGGTAATGTGTATAAAAATACCATCGTAGCCCATCTCAGCTAGCGCAAAGTGAGGCAAGTAAAATTGTCATAGAAAATTCAGTATGCTATTGCTATACATTTTAAGAGATGACTGACCAATTTTCAGGATTTCAGATTTAAAAGAACAGCTGCAGCAAACATTGGGATGCACCCAGTCATCTGGTGAATTTCAAAAATGCAATCTTGACGGGAGGGCACATTAGAAGAAGGGTATGCAATGAAATTCTGTTTTAAAGAGAAGATTGGTCTCTTGAAGGAATATAAAAGGAGCAACCAAATAATACGAAGAGAAGAAAGTTGATCTTGAGTTTACTTTCGTCAACCTTACAACTATTTCCTCGCTTATTTCGTCATTCATTTTATCGCATTCCATTAGTGATGATTCTGGCGAATGCGGAAAGTTGCTGCCTTCTGAGTTGGGATCCATCTATATAAAATTCATTGTAGTTTTTGTCACTGAAGTATCATGTTTAGCTCCCTTCCTCCACGGCCATCATTTCCTGTCTTGAACGAAATAATGAAAGTAAAATAAAAAAAAAAAATGAATGAGGATTAAGTGCTGTTGATTTTCTTCCAAAGGCACATGTATGAGACGAATGGCATTATTTAGTTCTCTAGAGTTAACAATCAGTATAAAAGCGATTTTATATCGGTGGGGACATTCAAAACGAATGTAATTCGAAGTATTTTTATAGGGAGAGATTAACAATTGTTTTTTTTGTTACTATTATTAATGAGAATGTCAAATAAAGCTTTAGTCTCTATATTAATAAGAGAGACGGGTTTCCGTCTATAAAAAGACAACATAAGAATACAAACAGAGACGCCACACCAATCATAAATAGTGACGCTACCTACCACGATTCGATGTTTTTCGCAAAATATTACTCGATTTTACATTCATACAATCTTAAATTTTATCTGAGCCAATTCACTCTCGCAAACAAGTCATACTTACAGATGGTAGGAGGATACCTTACTCAGTTATTATTATGTTCTTTAACTCTTTAGTTTACACCATTACAAAATATTCCAATTATTGCATGCGTCCGTCGTTATTTCATATAGAAATTTTAATTATCACACATACTATAATACTGTATCGGTTTTCAGCATAGTTACCATGAACATTTCATACAATCTTGTTAGCTTCTTCAAAATTTTCGAGATGCCTTAAATAAGTTTCTAGAGTTTTTTGTACGGGCATGTAAAAGTGTCCTACGGCACAATCACGTTGAAACACCGGTTCTCGCCAGATAACCGAAGTTAAACAACGTTGAGCCTAGCCAGTACCAGATGGGTAACCATTTGGGAAGGCTAGGCGCTGTATATAGCTTCTGGGAAGGTTGGGCGTGGGGCCAGTACCCTCACCCTGTAAAAAAGAACTCCTCGCTACAAAAACATCTACAAAAAGTTGTAGAGGGCTATGGATGTAAAGGTGTCATAGAAAATTCACTATGTTATTGCTATATATTTTATGAGATGATTACCAAATTTCCTGATTTCAGGTTTAAAAGAACAGCTGCAGTAACAAGTGGGTTACGCCGTATTAAAAGCCTTATTGCCACATCTGGTGAATTTCAAAAGTGCAATCTGGAAGGAGGAGCACTTTAGAAGAACGATTAGGAATAAAATTCTGTTTTAAACTTGAAAAAAAATGCAACAGAAATGTATTGAATGCTTCAGACTGCTTTTGGACCATCTTGCATGAATTGAGCATCAGTTTTTGAGGTGAATTAGAAATTGAAAGAAAGGCAGGGTGTCTGTGAGGGATGGTGAGGGGTGTGGAAAGAGTAAGGAAGTTAAAACACCATAGTTGATTGGCCAAATAAAGAATTTAATGAATAAGGACCTTCGTGTGTTTATATGGACATTAACTGCACAGTTTGATGTTAGTGATGTACACACAATAATTCGCGAGGAACTGAAAATGCGGAGGATTTGCGTGAAGTCTGTCCCAAGGGTGCTCCATCTTGGTCACAGACTATTTGACTAACATAGACATCAAGACACTTTCTCACCCTCCCTATCATCCAGATTTTGCTTTCTGGGACTTTTTCTTATTTCTAACCTCAAGTAAAACCTTAAAGGTTGTTGCCATGAGAAAATTGACGAGATTAAAGAGGATGTGACGAAGGTCATTGACACGCTCACATAAGAGAACATCCATGTTGCCTTTCAGAAGTTTTAACGATACATCAAGTGCATTGCAACCGGAGAAGATTACTCCGAAAGGAACTAGAGTTTCATGTTGTACTATCAATAAAATTACCCATGCGAAAACGGTTGGAAACTTATGGAAGGCACCGCGTATATATATAAAATGATACACTACTAACCCTAACGAACGCGTTTCTAATGCATTTCAGTTAATAGAAACAATTTAATTATAACTCCCTCATGTCATTTTTTTTTTTGTTACTTGTAAGTGTTTTTATAGGAAAACCAGCGTAAAACTTTAACTGTTTCTTTCTCTCTCTTAATTATTTACATCGACTAGCAGACATTTCGCGTATGATTTTATTTTAAACCATAGTTATATTTTTAGTCGCGTGCAAGCGACTGTATAAGTCACACCGTCGGTCGGTCGGTCGGTCGGTTGGTCGGTCCGTAACACTTTTGTGTTTGGCCTTTTTAAGCTTTCCTTGGCCTTTTGGCCAAGATCAAAATATAGTATCTGTTCTTACTACATGTTGTACTTATGTTTGTAACTTTTGCTTGACCACATAGCTAATATAACGTTTCAAATTCCCTAAATCAAATAATTTTTGTGATAAAAAGTGGAGGATTACATTTCTGTATTAATTTAATGTAAAATGATCACTCACTTTACAACCAGTCAGTCTCAAAGCCATTCAAGTAATTCTCCAGATCATTCAAGTTGTTTTTGAAGGATGCCAGTTATTTTTTAAGCATTCAAGTCATCCTTAAGGTCATTCGATTCATCCTTAAGTTCATTAAAGTTATTCTAAGTCATTTACTTTTTATTTATTTAAGTCATTTCAGTCCATTTTTCGGTCATTTTAGTTAATCTTTAAGAATTTCATGTCAATCCTACATTCACACATTTATTCATTACATGAGAGCACGCATCTAATTGCTATCAGCCTTGTTATAAATATAAGTATTGTGATTTTCTTCGTAGGACGCAAATTATACACATATTTCCAATTACACATTCCAGTAGGGAGATATCAGTTTCGTTAATTTTGATTCATATTTTTTGATCGATAGGAACATTCGATATTTACCATCTGATTATTATTCACAGCATTATTGTTGTGTGCATTTTACGAAGCTGTTTCGAACAATTCTTTAGTTTTTATGCTTCGAAATCTCCGAGCATTGAACGCATATTTATAGGAAGTTGGTTTACAATCAAATAGTTTATTTCAATGTTCCATTATCAAACACTGGAAAATATTCTTGAGAAGTAAATACCAAAAACTGTCTTTGTTTTCAGTGGTGTTTTTTTTTTTTGACAAAAATGAATTTTTAATGGATAATAATGGTAAAATATGAACGAAGTGAATTTTAATGGTTAACGCATTAATTTCGTAAATTACAAATTTTCATATATTTTGGGGGAGATTAAGAATGAAATTTAAATAATTTATCTTTTAAAAATTAATTTTTTTTACAGATATTGGCTTTGTTATCAAACAGACTGTCTGTTATATCAATGACAGAAATTGTTATTTTTCTCAGAAAAAGTAATACTGGATTCATTTCCATTTTTCATTTATGAATTCTTGGTTTTCGAGATACTTAGTGACTAACCTAATAATCCCACGATGGGGTTTACTGACTTAAAAATAATGATTACCTTAATCCAGTAGGAATTCTCAAGGAAGCATGGAATAGAGATTATGAAGAACGAATGGTTTCAGCATATTAAAATACTTATTCCCTAAAATGTATAATTACCTCAGTCTAGGAGGAATTCACAATGAAGGACCGAGTAGTGACAACGAAATATGAATTGTTTCAGTATTTGTAAATATTTATTCCGAAAATATGCCAGCTTAAATGTACACGTAAACAGGGCACATTTTTCTTGATACATATCCGTTTCTTTAACAAAACTAATTCAGTCTAGAAAGATTTCTTGTACACGAGAAGACTCCAGAAATAATAGTTTTAGCATGTTTTATGAACATTTAATTGGTTTTTGTGGTGGTTGTGGTAGTGCCGGTGGGTGAGGAAATTCTAAGTTTAATACGAAAAATTAAGTGCTAAGATAGAATAAGCACATTCCATTTTTAATTGTTTTTAATATACATGAGAGTATTGTAAATGTTTTACATTTACTTTATGAAGTGAAGGATCGTTAATTTCAGCTTATACAACAAAAACAATTACAATTTCACTAATTTACGAGACTAACATATGAAATGCATTATCCTCGCTAAATGCGCCTAAAAATGGAGTATTGTTGCCACATCTGCTTGATCAAGTTAAAAACCAGCTTCGAAACTTAAGTAGTGATGTTTTTTTTTCTCTTCCCTGCAATCTCTTTTTCCACAGAAGAAACGTAAATACCGCGAGCCTATCTTTCCTCCATCGATATTTTCATTGCAAGTGCTCGTGTGAACTTCAATCTATGGTCCCGTCCTTGCCAAACTTTCATAAAAACACTCGACCACTAAATAGGATTTTCCTCATTCTCTATCTATGCCTAAATGTAAACGCAGATTCCATGAACAAGCTTCTTTCCTAGAACTTCCCACATTTGGAACACTGTTCTGCTGGCATGCTTCCCGATTGAATACAGCATGGTAGCATTCAAATCAAATATAAACAAGTTCCTGTTAAGCCATCGTCATAAATGATCAAAATCTACTCAATTTACCATAAGTGATTATTATACTACCACCTTACATTCATTAATCGTTATCCGGGACTTGATAAGTGGTGACTCCCAAGTAAAAAAAAAAAAAAAAAAAACTACCACGCAAAAATATATTGAATGATTCCAGTTCACAAGATTCCCGGTGAATGCACAATTGGGAGCCGCATACACGTGTAAACATAACAAAAGCAAATGATCTACATGAGAAAATTTTAAAAAAGCAAAAGAAAACTTAGCAATTCAGAATGAATATTTAATATTTTTTTAGATAGCTTTCTTTTATACTCCTTCGGGCAACGTCTAGAAACGGGTCCTGCTAGTTATTAATATTTTTATCTAAAATTTAATCTGAGCACTGGATTTTACACCAAACGTATGTAAGTTTGTGAGTATCGTTGACGGTTTTTACGTTAAAAAAATATCATTCAAAATATAAAATTGGATAATTTTGTTTCGTTGAGGTTTCAGTGTCATATGTGACATTCTAAAAACTATTTGAATATCTTTTAATGAGGATGCCTTATAAATTAGCCAAATGTGCGCACAAGCAGACGCGCATACTAACACAAACGCACAGAAAAGTGCTAGACTAACCGCACTGATGAGTTTTGATAAAACAAAATTTACTGTATGTGAATGACTATACATACACACATGCACGCGCGCGCAACCCCCATATATATATATATATATATATATATATATATATATATATATATATATATATATAGAGAGAGAGAGAGAGAGAGAGAGAGAGAGAGAGAGAGAGAGAGAGAAAGAGAGAGAGAGAGGGAGGGAGGGAGGGAGGGAAAGGGGCAGGGTAAATAAATGTTATTGGAAAAATAAGGAGTGGCTAAA
Source organism: Euprymna scolopes (assembly GCF_053919585.1). Taxonomy (NCBI): domain Eukaryota; kingdom Metazoa; phylum Mollusca; class Cephalopoda; order Sepiida; family Sepiolidae; genus Euprymna; species Euprymna scolopes. Next base: position 124,533,947 of record NC_136495.1, read on the forward strand.
TACATGTCAAGAGCACATACATTTTAGTCACTTTATTTTCATTATCCATCGATACTTTCCGTTTCATTATTTCGGTTAATAAACCACTCATATTTAGTATTTTTATGTTTACGATCTATCTTCCCAGTGTTTCCGTGAAACGAACGTATCGATGAATGATCAAAAAATGTATAATTTTTACAACACAGATACACGCGCATCTTCCTGCTTATGTATATAAAAGGCACGTTGCGTGCTTGAGTTCTTTCCATATGGACTCCGAAAAGGCTGGGGCGATTCTAGAAATTTCTCACAAACGTATTTGTATGTGGCTGGCAGTGTTCACAGATAGGTTTTGTATCGGAATGCATGCAATAAGTATCAAACATTGATAAACAATAGTTGAAAAGTTTCGATTAAAGAAGGAAAAAAATCCGATTCTGGAGAAAGTTGACACGCAGATAAAGCCTAACATCACATGTGCATTTGTAGAAGGTTTGCCACCGCACAAGCCAACGGGTCCAGGCCATAAAATTAACAATAAGGTCTTTGATACGACAGGAGCGTGTTCGAAATGAATGTTCCTGTTTAGAAGATAACTGAACCATGATACTTGATGTTTCATTTTAAATTTTAATTCAAGACATATATCAATAGGATAACGTGTGTGTTATTTATTTTCAGTGCCACGCTTACATCCGAGTGACTGCTGTCTACTTGTAATGCACTTCAATTTCTTGTGATATTAACAAGAATATTACTAATTTCTGGTAATTTTACCAAGAATTCTTCAAAAGTTTTGTTTTCGGTTTCGATTCAAGCTGATTCACACAAGTAATATGAATATACAACTTTTTTTTTATTCTTCAAATTGCAACTTTTAAAGATAGAACGTTAACTCTATAATAATATTCAAGAAATGTGGAAGAATTCAAATATCATATCTAAGCGTACTTTACGACTGAGCTATGCTTAGATAAATATGAATAAGTCCCCTCTGGACTTTTCACAGGTCTCGATGGTATAATAATATTTGTATAAAATGAACAATAAGTTCTCCACAGTGCAATATAAACTACAATGTATTGTGGACTAATTCACCACGGAAAGGCATATAAAACTTTTTCCCGGTGCACTACAGTGGGTCACCAACTAGACTAGGCTATCACTCGTTTTGATTTGTACATCGGCAATTTCACCGATTTTGATGACGATATAATTATGGCGTGAAGCATTTGTTTTTCATCATTCCTTTTCGGTAAACGTCGAGTTTCTCTGCTAGTACACACACACACACACACAAACACATACACACACATACACATATATCTGTAGAAATATATTTTCTTATAATATATAATAATCCTTATTTAAGAAGCTCAATGGACTTACAAAGCAATATAGTGAATAAATGACAAAAAATATGTTCCAGAATTCATAATGTTGACCATCTTGATTGTCTTTGCGCTACGAAACAGATACTGTCAAGAATTGTAAGCCAACTGAATTAAAGGAATAAATTATAAGATGATCAACATCATGAATTTTGGAATATAGATTTTGTCATTTATTCACTATATATAGGCATAAGCCAGTCGAATTCTCACGAGAATGAAACGCGGAATATTCTCTGTACCTTAATTGCCATATATATATATATATATATATATATATATATATATATATATATATATATATATATATACACATATATATATACACACATATATATACACATACACACATACATATATATACACGTATATATGTGTGTGTGTGTGCGTGTGTGTGTATGTGTGTGTGTGGTAGTGTAACGTGGACTTTTGGTGGTTAAACTTTGACCTTTGGCAATACATGCTGATCTTGATTTTTTTTTATTATTATTATTTCTTTGCTTTCGGAATCAGACTGTCATGTCTGGTCTCCTTTTTAATCAGAAAATGAGCCTTACCCGCGCGCTAAATTAGGGCGAACAAGAATCACATTTCCTTAAGGTCAACGCAATTGCCGTAATAATTGAGGTGGAGTGGAAAGAAAACAGGGACATAATTGTGCATGGAGAAGATGTGTGGCTTTAAAGTGGCCTCTTATCCATCCACTTCGGGCACGTGGGTGCAACTTTCCATTTTCGCATTCTCTACGAGATATGGCGAGTTGCAAGGATCTTTCCTATATCGATATTATGTATCAGCAAACACAGACCCAACCCAAACTGCTAGCTGCAACCTTATCCACTTTCCTTAACCCCCTATCGATCTTTGCGTTATAGGAGCATTATATCTTTTGCTATGTTAACTTATGTTGAGAATAATTATTTCACGGTATTTTACTACATTAAGGGAAGTTCCTATCAAGAATCATGTAGAATTCTTTGTGCAAGATGTATTTAATGTACGCACTTTAAGACTGATGTATACTCCTGCGTCTGTTTTATTATTATTTTTATTATTATTATTATTATTATTATTATTATTATTATTATTATTATTATTATTATTATGGCAAGGTAGAGGTATGGTGGGACAAAAGTGTCATAACGACCAAGCAATTGGAACATAATCGTCCGGATTTTGTCGTCATTGACAAGGTCTCAAAAAAATGGCAGATTGTAGACTTCTCAGATGTGAGAGAGAAGGAGAATGAGAAGTGGAGCAATTATGTTCCATTGGCCTTGGAGATAAAGCATATACACGAGGTTAAAACACAAATAATCCCGGTCGTAGTTGGTACAATAGGAGTAGTATCAAGTAGTCTGGAAGGGCAATTGAAAAAACTACAAATTCCTGATGTTTTAGGCGGCCTACAAACCTCTGCAATTATAGGTACCACCAAAATCCTTAGGAAAACCCTTGATCTTTGAAGCTCCTGGTTTGAAGATGGGATTAAGGGAAATCCTCTGGAAATGAATCCCATCCCTTTCCATAGAGACGTTCATAAACGAAATCAGAAGTATTATTATTTTTATTTTTTTTATTTTCCCCCGTGATGTTCGTTTGAAGAATTTAACCCTATTATATTTGAGTTATCAATGCCTATTCTAATATTTTTAGAATTTTTATGGCTAGAATTGCCCATAGCTAGACATAATATAGGATGGTTCCATGTGCTTTATATATATACCTTCACTATTACAACTAGATCTAACTAATGCTTCGTTTGAATATTTTTTCTTCTTATTAAATATTTTAGTTATAAGGTAGCCTAGATATTGCGATATATTGAGTTATAAGGTAGCCTAGGTTGCGACCTGTCCTTCTAAATAGCCATATCTTTTATTGGTCCACTGACTTAGTCGGATTTGGACATTAGAATTCACTCCCGTCCGTTCATCCGTTCGTTCCCAAATTTCTCAATAATTACTCATTACATTTTTCTGAAATTTTGTATGAAGTTACAATTATCCAAGGGAGGAAATGTAACATTCTCAGATTTTTTATAAAACTTGTGGTTACGTCAAAAGCGATTAAAATGGCATAAACAGCATTTTTCGAGACAGTGAATCTTTTCCAACCATTAGATTTTGCTGAAAATGTACCAAATGTAAATCTGGAAACATAATATTTGTGCCTGGGAAAATTCTGGGGCTTAAGGGGTGAAAAACACATCTTTAGGGGCTAATTTTTCTTTTCCTACTAAAATTCAAGGTATCAGTCAGGGGACCACATTTTGCCTTGTTTATCAAGCAGTCGCCACTTATGAAAGTCCGAAGGTCACTCGATGATAAATGTTAATGAGTGTAAGATGGTGTAAACTATAGTACTTCTCATTTCTGAACGTTTTATATATATTTTTACTTGTGGAGTCAGTTTTACGTCATATCAATACTTTTTACGATGGTTTAAGATGGACAGAAATGCAAAAGGGATCGGTTTGTATTTAAAAAGATGTAAATATTTCAGCAGCTTATTAAGTTCCCTTTTTCCCTTTCATACCTGAGAACCCTTTTAATTTGATTCTGCCTTTTTTCCCTTCACTATCATTATTTGTGCCCTCTTTCTGGCTTGTAGGTGCGTGCGGGTTTTGGGGTCGGGCACGTGCGATAAAAACCGACACACAACAAACGGTCAATACAAATCGTGTCTTCCTGACCTTCACCAATTGTCATAATTGCTTTTTAATTTTCTATTTTCTTCAATGACTGTTATTAAGCCTGTGTGTTATCCCACTTTATATATAAAACCGCTGAACGCTAAGTGCAAACACACACACACACGCGCACACACACACACACACATATATATATATATAATATAAAGCTGAATGTCTGTATTTGTATGTGTATGTGTGTGTGTGTGTCTGATCACGAATAGGCTCCTATATGGTTGACTATTATAGAAAACTGATCACATATAATGATAGAAGATGTATCGAGACACAGCAATGGGTATGTTTGATCTGGCAAACGGTGGTTCATTAAAATTGTGGGGTCTGCATTCGCGCCTGCTCCACAAAGTATGGAAATAAAAAAAATTAGAAATTAAAAAAAAACGTTTACAAGTGTTTTTGATATAGATGTACATAATAATATTTTGATAAGTATGTTTCAACTTAAATAAGGATGGTATGCAAAAATTGTGGGGTCTACCTTCGCGCCTGGCCTCCATAGAATGGAAATAAGTATAAACTTTAATAAAGACTTTTCATATCTATCTGCGTAAGTATACTTTGATAATTATGTTTCAGTTTGAAGAAATATGGTATAATAAAATTATGGGGTGTACGTTCGCGCCTGACCTCTATAGAATGGAAATATGTCACAAAGTTTAACCAGGTTTTTTAATACATATCCACAGAATATTGTGATAAGTGTTTCAGTGTGAACAGGTATGGTATAATCAATTCTGGGGTTTATCAATTTTATTTTTACTTTCATCATATTTTGCTTTGGTTTTTATACCCTCAAAGTCGAAGCTATCTCTTTACAACCCTTCCTTTTCATAACCTATCATACTTTCATAAATCAGAGTCCATTTTCTGTAGGCTATTTTTGAACCCAGTCAACGACGGGTACTTATGCTAGTATATATATATATATATATATATATATATATATATATATATATATATATATATATATATATATATATATATTAAGGGGATCTGAACAACAGTCCGAGGAGCCGAGTTTATTTTATTGTATTAGTAAATTAATATAATTAAAATAAAACAAAACAGTGCTCGTTGCAATGCAGACATATACTAAGCTCGATAGGAAGATATATTCTAGAGCTATTTAATATTGAGTAAGGTGATTGATAATTTATAATTAAAAATTAAAATTAAAAATGAAAAATCGGTTTCATATGATTTCATTTGTTTGTTCTTCCTTATGAAACCAATTTTTAATCATCATTTTTAATTATACATTATCAATAACCTTACTATATATAAATATATATATATATATATATATATATATATATATATATATATATATAAGTTTTAAAAAGGATAAGTGGAGTAATTAGAATCTTGAGGAAGATCGATGCAGGGAGAAAAAAAAATAGACACTAAAAATATTCAAAAGACTAGTCGACTAAAATAAAAAAGAAGAAAAAATAGAACCTTGAGGCACACACACACACACACACACACACACACATATATATATATATATATATATATATATATATATATATATATATATATATATGCGCTTACACCGAAGTTGCACTGTTTCGAGTTTAAAGATAATTATTTATATATGCTAACAGATGGGATACGAAACCATCAGCTCTTTATTTTTTTTTTTGTTTTAATTCATCATGTTACAATCTGGTCAATATCTATCTATCTATCTATCTATCTATCTATCTATCTAATATATATATATATATATATATATATATATATATATATATATATATATGATCTTCTTAGATCCCTATATTTTTATTTGCTGAGAGTTCACGGCCAAAATCTGTTGAACTCAATGGAAGTGGTAAAATCTGTTCTCTCTATTAAATTCCTCCTTCCCCCGCGACCACTTATCAATGTTGCCGGATCGTTCACAAGGAACAGTTGCGAGGGAACACCGGTTTGAGTTTTCTTTTCTTAGTAGTTGCTTAAAAAAAAACTGGAATTAACCGAATCGAAGGGTTACTTCGTAGTTGCTTAAAAAAACTGGAATTAACCGAATCGAAAATTATGCCATTTCTTTATTTTTCTCTCTTTTCGCTTTGATTTTTGGCTTTTGGTTTTCCGAACAGGTTTTTCTATGAATTTTTGCACTTTGTTTTCCTGATTTCTTTTATAAAGAAGTTTTAGGTTTGTTCGCTGTTTTCGTTTTTTTTTTTTTTTTTTTTTTTTTTTTTTGGTTTGGCCGATTTCTTAAAAGAAGTTTTACATAGTTTTTAATGTTTATTTTTTTATTAATACAAGATTATTACTTCGCTTACAAACAACCGGGCATCGCTGGTACCCCCGCTAGTAGGATAATAAATCGTAATTATGGTATATCGGCTTAGTCACGCTTGCTAGGTCACAGGACGCATTCGATAGATAACGAAGATCTGTTGGAAATATGAAACATCAAATAATTAGATTCAGAACACATCTAAGATTTTTTTGTCAGCGACTGATTTTTAAATAAATTTTTCCAATCAAAAATAAATGTGACGCAATCAATTTCCACATTTAAAATGCGCTGAGAAATGTTTCTAGAAGCTTTCAGACTTTCTCCGTCCCCTTAAACAATCTCACGGATCTCTTATACGATAAATTTGGCCGCCGCCCACCGGTAGTCCCGTAACGTCTCTCCCTAGTTGCTAGACGGACAGAGAATGCTATTTATCTTCTAATGAAACGAAAGCAGCTCTAGTATATTTATTGGTAAGTCCTGTGCCGAACACAAAATCGATTTTGGCTGCAAAGCTTCTCTAAATGTGTATTTAAAATTTGGTTGATGAGGTTCTATGTCAGAAAGACGCCCTACGCATCCTCTGCTACTCAAGTAAGGGGTTATTAAATGCTCTGAATTTAATACCCGCCATTTACATATAAATTAATTTGTAAAAAGAACACAGACATTTCCTTTTCCTATTTGCCTGCTGATGATAACGCGTGGGGGGAATATGAAGTAGATGTGTATATAACGAGATATTAATGAGGCCATCTCAATAAATTAGACGGGATTGTAACTCTTGAACTTACTCATAAAGTTAAGAAAATTATATAAAAAATATAAAAAAAAACATATCACTTCTTGTACTCTCCATGATATGTCACCATGACCCACGTCTGGTCCATTTCTGAAATCTTAAAATGAACCGTTTGCATCTGTGTGTATTTGTTTTTAAATATCACGTGACTCTTTTGAATTTTAGATCTGACTTTTTTTCTCCACATATAATAAAATGAAAACAATTATTCCCGTCTGAAAAACAAAAGTTAGACCATAGTAAACGCTAGTGATTAGACGATTTCAATATTTTTTTGCCGATTCCGATAAAATTACCGATTCCGTACTAAATTCCAGAATCCGATACAATTACAGATTCCGATTGCGAGTCTTTATAAATCTCCAAGTTGTTATATTTCTCAGATTACTGTAAAAAACACATGTTAAATGTACACGTATTTTCCTAAACGTAAACATACGATGATAGGGGATAATCTATCTATGGTTGATTAATATCAATAAATATTTATTATTTTATTATTACGACTACAAGGGGACGATTTTGCTTGAAAACATCAAATAAAAAAAAACAAAAGAATCATTTTGGCATAAAAACATAGATACAATTTTTTTCCGATTCCGATAACCCCGAATGTTCTGATGTTTCCGATTCCCGATTCCGATTGCGATTAATCGTCCCAACACTAGTAAACACATATGCCACATTAGTTTCTCACATGTTTTCCGGATATTAATATTCACTTCTTCTCTCTTTAGTAAATTTCTATTTTGGTTCCGGGATGATTCACTCTCCGAAAGAATACACGTTTACGGGTCGTAGGATGATACATGCACACTAATTATTCTTTATAACAAAAAAAAATGAGATGCATGCAAATATATATATATGTGTGTGTGTGTGTGTGTGTGTGTGTGTGTGTGTGTGTGTGTGTGTGTGTGTGTGTGCTACAGTTAATGTGTATATGACGAGATATCAATGTGTCGATCACAATTAACGAGATTGAATTTGTTTGTCTTTCTTTTTATCTACCGTTTGCTTTCTCATTTTATCCTTCTATCCGCTCCCAATATGTGTCTTCCAGCATTTACCGGCGTAATAAGTACATTTCGGTATTGAAATATCTTAACTTTTTTTTTTTAGAAATGAAAAACCTCTCATCAATACCAAGTAATAAATTACTACAAAATAAAACAGATATCACGGTCAAAAATAGAAAGCGAAACACGGTGTTCTTCAGTTTGATGTTCTACGAATCGAACCGTTTATAAATACAGATTAAAACATTATCTTAAAATAATTATAGTTTTGACGTAGCCTAATAGATTTATGATTTCTGTCACTTTGGCAATATTGATTCAAACTGTATATATGTACAGATACATACATATATACATACAGACAGACAGACATACAGACAGACATACATTAATACACACACACACATATATATATAGATGAAAAACAGCTATATACCAAATTTTTTGTTTTCATTTATTGAGATCAACATGTCGAAATGTCCACTTTTTAACAGCACCTGTTTTGTAGCACAGAAACAATTATATAATTATTACGTCAATCTTAAATATTTTCCAAAAAAACTCATCAGAATAATAGGAATGTGTTAACCTTAAATAGAAAATAAACAGAATGAGGCATGATCACATAAGTCTGGAATCATTCGTAGAATATTTGCATCGTATATTATGACATTAAATACAGGTTTTCTTTAATAGGAAAACTATTTCATATAACATATATATATATATATATATATATATATATATATATATATATATATATATATACTAGCAGAAGTACACTTCGTTGACTGGGTTAAAAAACAGCTTACAGAAAATGGACTCTGATTGATGAAAGTATGATAGGTTATGAAAAGGAGGGGGGTTCTAAAGAAGTAGGTTTTTATGCTCAACAATTTTATCCTAAGCAAAATATGATGAAAGTAAAGATAATTTTGTTGGTTTTGGTCACTCTTGGCTACGAATGGAAACAAAGTTGATATAAAAATATATATTTTTATATCAACTTTGTTTCCATTCGTAGCCAAGAGTGACCAACAAAATGATGTTTCCTTGCAAAGAGAAAATATTATATATATAATAATATAAATATACAAGAAATAACTGTTAACATAGTCAATAAAAGTTACTTGTATTGTAGAAAAGTTCATCGGTTTGTATTTTTAAGTAGTTTGTAATTTTTTTTTTTTAATTCACGAACCGGTTTTAAAAAAAATCAAAATGGCAGAGACTTTGAAATGGAGAGCCCCGTTTTCAATTTGAAGGAGGGGAATTCTGTGTTAATAATTTAAAAGAGTTCTGTCTACGAAAGAAATAGTTATAAAGATATTTTAATGTTTTCCCTTATTTTGTGCTTAAGGAATATTCGATTATAGCATATGTAGTTTACATAAAAATTCATTTAAGTAGTTATCACCTCATATTTCGTTTTAATTTCGGTTCGCTGAAATTATTTCAAGTAAAGAGCATTAAAAACTATTTCAAAACAAAAAAAAAACATAAACTTAACTTTATTGACTATGGTAACATTTATTTCTTGTATATTTATATTTTCGGGTAGTCGCTTGTTGGCTTTTCTGCAAAACACTCTTACTAAATAATATCGACGAAATATAGAAAAACAAAGAAACAAAAACAGTTTTGAAAAATAATAAAGCTTTATTTACTTTAGTAAAATAATCGGAAACAGCAAAATGGGATATTAAAAAAGTAAATACGTAATTACTTTAGTTTTTTAAAGTAAAGAATCGATATACATATAAATAAGAAGAAAATGACACCCTTTTCAAGCAAAACAACTTCGTTTCAGTTTTACAGTATTGAACGGTGTAGTATTGCCCCGTCGGATTCAGGGTTGTACTATCATAATGTAAAGAACACGCAGAAAGGGTTGTAATCAACTGAATTCCTTCTAGTACACTGACAAAAAAAGCTTAAACAGATATATAAATAAAAATAAAAAAGGTTATGTAAATGTTTTTAAAAAGACACGTAATCACGTAAGCAGGATTTTCCCTTCTTTTGACACGATAACAAGTAACGCCCTTATTTTTTCATTATTTATCTATTTATCTATTTTCAAAAGAGTGCCACGTGCAAATGGAGAAGGAAAAAACAGAGTTATGCAAAATTTGTGTCGAGAATTGTCTAAATTCCGACTTTTTGTTTGGGCTTTAACTTTAATAAGAATATGAATTTATGAGGTGAATTTATTCGACACAATTTTATTCAACTCATAAAAATAAATAAAAGCTAACGTGAATTAAGATTAAAGTTAAGGTGTTCTTGTGGGCACTCACCCCTTTTAAAAAACCGTGTTAATCATTGTGACATATTTACATTCTATGAAGGTCAGGCGCTAACGAACACCTAATAATTTTATCATACCATATTTCTTCAAACTGAAACATAATTATCAAAGTATACTTACGCAAATAGATAAGAAAAGTCTTTGTTAATGTTTGTACTATACTTCCATGGAGTACAGGCGCGATCGCAGACCCTACAATTTTATTATACCATCCCTATTTAAGTTGAAACATACTTATCAAAGTATTCTTATGTACATCTATATCAAAAACTCTCGTAAACGTTTTTTTTTCTTCATTTCTTTATTTCCATACTTTGTGGACCAGGCGCGAACGCAGACTCAACAATTTTAATGAACCACAGTTTGCCAGATCAAACATACCTATTCCTGATCTTCGATACATCTTCTATCATTATATGTAATCATTTTTTTTTAAATAGTCGACCATATAGGAGCGTATTCGTGACCACACACACACACACACACACACACACACACACACACACATATATATATATATATATATATATATATATATATATATATATATATATGCACTAAGTAAGGTATAATTATCCTAAATCTTTTCCATTCAAGAAAGATGTTCTTAAACTTTAACTACCCTTCTCTCTTCACCTTTTGTTTTTACATATAAATGAGAGAGAAAACTTGATAAGGTTGTTAAATGCGGTGATTATTAAAATGCATTTATTTTATCAAGTACATGATTTTTTAATTTATCAAATGAATAATTGTTCTATTTGGGTATTCAATGGTTTAGTATGCGTAAATGACACACCATAAATTGATTAAATGTATATGTTTATCTAACTACACTATAATTATAATCTACGATAAAAAAGCAAGTTACTTAAATTAAAACATATATAATCTACATACACGGATTAAATGTCACACATAATCTCTTTCTGTCTCTGTCTCTGTCTTTGTCTCTATCTCTCTATGTCTGTCTGTCTGTCTGTCTGTCTGTCTGTCTCTCTCTCTCTCTCTCTCTCTCTATATATATATATATATATGTGTGTGTGTGTGTGTGTGTGTGTTTGTGTGTTTATATATATGTATATATATGTGGGGGTGTATTTATATATATATATATATATATATATGTATATATTATATATATATATACTTAGAGGTATAAGTGGTAAAAAAAGGAATAAAAAGTGTTCAATAAGTTAGTAGAGCTGAATATCTTTCTTGTATTTTACAACCTGAAAACATTTGCCAATTATTTCTGCAGACGGGCACATAGTATATCTATAAAAGTGAACGTGTATGTGTGTCTGTGTACATTTCTCTAGGCAATAACTCTGTAAATTTTTAGTCTACCGACTCGAAATTTGATATACAGGGTATTTAGATTTGGGGGAAATCGAGATGATTGCTATTCGGCCAGACATTTGGCTGTTATGGGGTCAAAGTTAAAAGATTTGACCTTTATGATCTCTACCCGACTCCTCCGACAATTTTGGGTCTAGACACTTGAAATTTTAGATATAGGTTCCTCGGACATGGCTGTAACTAAATAACTTAATTTGGGCACAAAACAATAAATTCTTAAGGGTCATAATAGGGGTCAAAATTTAAAAAAATTAACCGTTTGTTTGTTTTTTTTTTTTTTGCTCAGCATACACCTCAAAACACCCGGGCAACGTCGTGCAACCATGCTAGTATATCTATAAAAGTGAACGTGTCTGTGTGTCTTTCTGTTTGTCTGTCTGTCTGTGTACATTTCCT
>NC_136495.1:124551173-124718673 GCF_053919585.1 Euprymna scolopes
GATAAGGGTTAAAGAGTGTACAATAGAAATTGGACAATATAGTAATCGTTAGTAATGGAAATTCAGTAAATTTGTTAACAAGTGGAACGGCTCATCAAGAACTTGTTTACGTTAGACTTGAAGACAACCATATTGTAGTCAGCCGGAAAGCAGGAAAACGGAAGACAATTCCACAGGCGTGCAGTTCTAAGAAAGAAGCTGTGTTCATGGAGTCTACGTTTAGGTTTAGGCACAGATAAAGAATGGGAGAAATTATTGATAGTGTTTTCAGCTAGACGGGTGTTTCTTGTGAAAGTTTGGTGAGGAGGGGGACCGTAGATTGACGCTCAGTCGAACACTTTCCATGAAAATAAGGATACAGCAAACTAGCACCATCTCTTCTGTGAGATAGAGGTTATAGGGAAGATAAAAGGACATCTCTTTCGAGGCTACGAAGTCTATTTTGAACTCTATCAAGGCAGGACAAGTACTTTGTAGCAGCTCCTGCCCAGATGTGACAACAGTATTACATCCTTGGACATACCTGGCTCTTATATAGATAGAGATGCATCCTGAAGAATTTTGGCGGTATGATCGGCCGAATCTTTGTGGGAATAACATCTAAGACGACAACAGTAGTTCGAATTATCCAAATAATACGAATTATTAATCTTCATGAAAAAAAATTCCGAAACATATTACCAATACCGGTTTCCTCATAATATGGCTGTATAAGTGAATGTTAGAAATTCAATCACCTTTTAACTCGGCTTAGTTGACTCCACGATGTGTACTTCTGCCCACACTCTAAGAAAAATAGAGAGAAAGGCTGTTTCGTAATACTTGCCGCGCTTCACGGCTTTGTTTAAGCGTATAATACCCGATGTTTTGAAATGTCAAAACAAGGATCCGAAAATCAAACTTTGCTCCTTTTTTTTTACAGAGGAGTCACAACTTATCAGAGGCCACTCGAGGATAAGGGTTAATGTGTGTACGGTAGTCATTGGGATAATAGCGTAGTAATCGTTAATATTGAAACTTTGGTATAATTAATTTATTTAAGGGGACGGTTTAACAAGAATTAATTTACGCTTGAACACGACAGTATTGTAGTCAGCTGGAAAACAGACAAGCGGAATAGAGTTCCACAGGCGAGCAGTTTAAGAAAGACGCTATGTTCATGGAATCCACGTTTATGTTTAGGCACCGATAGAGAGTGGGACGAATTATTGCTATACATGTTAGCTAGATGGGTGGGTTTTTTGTGAAAGTTTGTCGAGGGAGTCGATGAATTGAAGCTCAGTCGAACACCTGCCATGAAAATAACCATAAAGCAGAGACAGGCTTGCAACCTTTTTTTCTGTTAGAATGAGGTCGCAGGGAAGGGAAAAGGCATCACCTACTCGGTTAGGAAGTTGGTTTTGAACTCTGTCAATGTAGGATAAAAGGCTACGGACACGTCTTGCTTAGATGTGGCAACAGTACTCTATTCAAGGACGTACTTCGCTCTTATACAGGTAGAGGATTACATCGGCAATTAGATATATACTAGAACGATAGAGTGGTCCAAACATTTTTCCAGTGACTTTTGCAACTGACGATAACCCTCTTATTATAAATCACTATCTCAGATTAGACGAGATTGCACACTGATATGAGCATTCTCATGACTGTTTTCTATGCCTTACTACTTCTACGCTGGCTTATGACTACGGCTATGACAACAGCATATTCTTTTCCTAGTTTTGATTCTCTGGTAGATATCCATTGATATCTTATATGTTTTTATGAAGAGTGATGGGGTTCTCGGTTGATTTTTTGTCTAACTGCATCGAATATATACTCGAGAGTCAAAACAATGGAAAGAATATGTTGTTTTCATAGCCCTACTTATGACCAATTGGAAGTGGATGCGGCTATGTGACATCATCACTAGAAGATTGTGTTTCAGAGCTAACGGGCACCCTTTATCCGGTTTGATTATTGAACAGATCTTACCCCTTTCCTGGATGTATTGTCTTCACTTCCGTTGAGGAACTTCATCTATTCTCTTTCTGGAAACTCTCAAGAATATCAGAGGAAAAAGGCGTTACAAGCTGTCCAAGGGTGACTCGGAACTGTAAAAGATCAACCATTATGTAAATATACTGTAAGTATACTTTTCCTAATACACTTCTTATTGATCTACCTTTGTTCGTTGAGTCTTTATTTGTATTGCCGTATACGTTATTTGCAAACATAACAGTTGGCGACGAAGATGAAAGTGAAAGATAACAGTTTGACGAAGAAATAGAAAGAACTCACTAAAATAAAAAAAGAGTACAACGCAACGGTTGACCTTTCTAAGAAATACAAGTTTTGACGAACGAAATAGTCATAAAAACGGATTTCACGCTAAAGAAGTTCGACTCAAGTCGAAAAAAAGTAACCTCGATTGATAGTATTTTTTTAATTCAATTTTCACCCCAAACAAGGCACAGTGCCACTTTGAAGCAGGGGGCTACTATCAGGGACTTAATTAGCGGGGTCATTATGAAGGGAGATGAGTAGAAAGATGTTTGTTAACATTACACTTGAACTTCTGCATATCATTGCAGTTGGGAAAGCAGAATCCCGGAAGGGAGTTCCAAAGACTCGCAGTTCTGGGGAAGAAACTATTGGAGTAAAAGGCTTTCTTGCACCTACGGATCTCTACTGTAAAGGGATGAGACTTAGTAGCTTGTCAGGTTTGTCGGGGGTAGTTACGTCGGGGAGGTACAAGTGTTTGCAGTTCGTCAGAGCATTCACCATTGAAGTATTTGTAGAACAGGCAGAGGGATGCAACATCTCGTCGATGGGACAGAGGCTGCAGCCTAGATGACAGTTCAGGACCTATCAGGTTGGCGACTCTCTTTTGAACCCTGTCCAGGAGCGAGAGACAAGAAGCAGATGCACCAGCCCAGATGTGACAACAGTACTCCATACATTGGCGAATGGTTTCCTTATAGAGGTATAGGATACTGTCAGGCGTAAGTAGTTTTTTAGCACGGTAGAGGGAGCCAACCTTCCTTGCAGCAGCCTTGGCAATGCTCTCAATGTATCTATTCCAGTTCATATTCCCTGTAAACGTTAGGCCGAGGAGTTTAAAAGAAGTCCTTTCAGGTAATGTGTTCTTGGCCATGGCTATTGGTGGTAGAGAAGGTTTCTTGTAGTTATTGAAGGAAACAAGCTTAGTCTTAGCAGCATTGAATGTGACCAATCATTTTTGTCCCCATTCCACTACGGATTGGAGATCATCCTCTAGTGTTTATGCCATTTCCTTGGATATGTGTTCATTTGTTTTCTCCTCATATCTGTTATAGAGAGTGGTGTCATCGGCAAATATACCCATCTCCGAAACAATTTTATCAGGGAGGTCGTTTATGAATATCAGGAATAATAGAGGTCCAAGGATAGACCCCTGAGGTACCCCCGCATTTATGTCGTATTGTTTGGATGTACGTCCGTCGAGGACAACTTTGATTTTTCTATTACTTAAGAAGGATTTAATTACATTATGAATTCTTCCAGTGATTCCATATGATCTAATTTTCCTTAGAAGACCATCGTGCCATACCCTGTCAAAAGCCTTAGATATATCGAGGGCCACCACTCTACCCTCCCCTGTTTTATCCAATGAACGGTATATACGTTCAGAAACTACAGTTAAGATATCTGCTGTTGATCGGGCTTGCCTGAATCCATATTGTTTGTCAGTCAGGAGTTTAGCAGCTGTTAGGTGCTGGACAAGGCTTGATTAACTAAGGACTCAAATATTTTGGCGAAAAGCGAGAGGAGGCTAATGGGGCGATAATTTAGTGGGTCAGTTCTTTCACCAGAATTCTTGAAGACTGGTACCACAGAGGCGGTTTTCCAGCAGTCGGGAAAACAAGATTCGTTAAGGCAGTTATTGTAAAGTTTGGACAGAACTGGAGCAACCTCGGCAGAGCATTTTTTTAATAGCACAGCCGGGATGAGATCTGGTCTACACGCTTTTGAGGTGTCTAGGTTTTTTTATAATAGCATGTACCTGAGAAGGGGTGATTTTCAAATCATCTAGTGAGGCGTCTGTTCGCAGAGGAAAATCAGGGAGTGAGTGGTGTACCGAGTTCAGTGTGGAGTTTGAGGCAAACCGACTGGCAAGCAGATTATCCTTGTCAGTTGCCGTGCAAGCAACCTCATGATCATTTGATAGTGGGGGAATAGTTGACTGTCCATTATTTACTACGCTGTTGTAGATTTTCCAAAAATCCCGGGTTCCTAATTTCTGTGTTCGATGCGTTTTCTGGTGGTTTCAGAGTAATCTGTCTTAGCTGTCTCTATCACTCTCTTACAATTATTTCTAGCTTCTATAAACTTCTGTTTATTTGAGCTGGACTTATGTCGGTTAAATCTGCGAAACGCATGCTGCCTTTGACAAATGGCAGCTGCACAAGCAGAAGTAAACCATTGGGGGGAGTGGGGCTTGCTATAGAATTTCCGTGCGCGAACATGTGCTTCAATAGCAGTTTTGAACCATTCACTGGTTTCATTTGCACGCTGTTCCGCTGGAAGAGTAAAGATATTTTGCCATGGGGCATCTCTATTGTATTTACTAAAATACTAGTCGGGGAAAAAAAGACAAACCAAACCCGCTAATTGCAGTTTCAAAGGAAAAAAAAAACTCGAATGTAGCAAAAGCGACAATTTACGCCGTTTCTCTTGGAATCCATCTTGAACAAAAACACAACAAACTAAAAAGTGAATTTTTGTTTTGTTGTAAAACGACAAACAGATTCGTATTCCTAAATTACGAAGAGCAAACGTACAAGAAAGTAACATACGGGAAAAAAGTTCACCAGTGGATCCCTAATTGATGTTCTCCGTTAGCAAAACATTAACTAAAGACTTTTTGGTAAACCAAATTCTTTTCTCTCTTCGGTATTAAAAAATACCACAGTTAAACTAAAATCAAGGATAGATTTTATTTTAAACTGAAGTTGTCACTGGATAACGGATATAAGACAGTAAAAGGTCACGTCAGAAAAAAAAAGACAAAGGAAAGAATTAAATTTAGTCCATACATTTTATGTTTTTCAATTGTGATTCGAGTTGAAAAATCTTTTCTTTTTTTTTTGTGTGGAAAAAGTTCTACTTAACTTCTGCTGTTACTTATTAGGAAGTGCCTAAAACGAAAAAGTCAATCGTATTTGGTGGTTTCAGTAAAAGCCTCAATCTGTTATTGGGTTGGATAAGCTTGACTCGCAAGCGAAGTGATAAAATATTATTCGAGCAGCGATATCATTATTTATTAAAAACAGGAACTCTGAACACTTTTATTGTAACACAAGCCAGTTTATATTTTAGAATACACTAAAAAAATGGAAGATTTATCTAGAATGTTAATGCAATTTTTGCAGACGCAACAAAAGGCACAAGCCGAGCGAGATGAACGAAGAGATGAGAAATTATTGAAATGGCAACTGGAACAAGAAGAAAGGCAGAAGAAATTACAATTTGAACATGAAGAAAGGCAAAATTGACGTTTTTCTAAAACACTGGAACTACTACAGAATAACCGAGAAAGTGTCGGCAGTGCTAATTTCTCCCATACAACTATTTTAAATAGTATGGGCACATTTAATTATGTGTCGGGGTAAGAAAAGAATTTTGGAGTATACTATACAAGATACGAGGATGTATTTCAACTGGACTGCAAAAGTTGGCTAAATAGCGAAAAAGTGAGCTTCTTACTCAGAAAGTTGGGTGTAGCAGAACACAGTAAATTCGTAGACTATATATTACCTAAAAAAACTACGGAATTAGATTTCATGGAAGCTGTAAAATTACTAAAAGAATTATTCAATCCGAATATATCTCTTTTTCATAAGAGATGGCTGTGTATAAATATAAGGAAGATGGACAACCAAGATTCTTTGACATACGCATCAGTTGTCAATAAAAACTGTGATAATTTTAAGCTAGCGGAACTAACAGTAGAAGATTTCAAATGCCTAATCTTCGCACAAGGGTTAGTGTCCACGAAAAATGCAGAAATACGCAGACGAGTGTTGTCTAATTTGGAATCTGAGCAAGATTTAACACTTCAGAAATTAGCAGAGGATTGTGAAAGGGCCATTACACTAAAAAAAGATTAAAAAAAGATAGAAGAATCCGGAGTGGCATATGTAAGAAAGGTTAGAAAATTATACACACCAACCAAGAACTTTACAAATAAAAGCAGTCAAAATGGAATGGGATATTCCAAATATAATAATTATAATTATAGTAAAGAATATAACGAGTCTCTCCCTAGATATAACTGTAAGAGATGCGCAGAAAGACATTGGGAATCAGATTGTTCTTATAAGAAGAAAAAATGCTACATTGGCAAAAAATCAGACACAAAAGCGATTGTTGCAGATATAAAGATTTCACCAGAAAGAGAGTACAGCAAGCAAAATCAGATGAAAAATTCGACCAAAATCGGCGAAAATACATAAAAGGGGAAATATTTAAAACGCCAATAAAATTACAACAGGGTTCAGGATCCGATATTTCTATAATAATTGAATACATGGAAAAAGTTGGGTAAACCAACCACGATGAAAACAAGTGAATCAGCTCGGGCGGTAACTGGTGGTGAGATAAAATTTGAAGGAGAAGTTATCCTTCCGATAAAATTAAAAGAGATTACGAAGAAATTAAAAATGTTCGTATTGAAAAATAGCGAAAATCTGTTTGGAATAGATTTGATTGAGAAATTTGGACTGTGGGATAAGCCAATCAATGCATCCTGTAAAAACATAGAATGTACTACTCCAACAACAGGAAATATAAAAGAGGAATTTAAAAAAATTATTTCCTGAAGTATTCCTGACTAAATTAGGTCGTTGCAATAAATTTAAGGCTTCGTTTGAACTTAAAGAAAACACCAGCTCAATTTTTAGAAAAAAGCGAAATGTTCCGTTCGCTGGATTGGAAAAGATTAATAAAGAATTATACAGATTGGAACAGACAGGCATACCATCAAAAATTTGACACAGTGACTGGGCAGCTCCCATCGTATATGTAAAGGAAAAAAATGATGAAATCAGAGTGTGCGCAGACTTTTCGACAGGTCTAAACTCCATATTAGAAGATTACCATTACCCTCTACCATGCCTAGAGGAAATATTCACAAAGTTGAATGGTGGTAATATCTTCTCCAAGATAGACTTGAACGACGCGTATTTACAAATACCGATCGAGGAGAATTGCTCAATAATACTATGCATCCACACGCATAAGGGATTGTACAAATACAACCAGTTGCCCGTTGGCATCAAAGTAGCGCCTGCCATCTTTCAGCAAGCTATGGACACCATGCTAAGTGGTATTGAGTGCGCATGTGCATACCTGGAGGGCATTGTTATCAGGAGCAAATCCATAGGAGAACATAAAGAGGATTTAAAACAAGTATTCACTCGAATACAAGAATTCGGGTTTAAAGTAAAAGAAAATAAATGCGACTTTTGTATGAGCGAAATTAAGTATCTCCGACATATAATAAATAAACATAGGCGACGTCCAGACCCAGAAAGATATGCGGCAATAAAAATCATGCCAGCACCTAATAACGTAACAAACTTGCAGAGTTTCTTAGGACTCGCAAATTATTACCAATCGTTTATTGAAGGGATGCATAATTTGCGAGCTCCCTTAAATGAGCTGCTAAAAAAGGACACACCTTGGAACTGGACGCAAGAATGTCAAACCGCTTTTGACAAAATAAAGAGCGCACTAACATCTGAATTATTTCTAACTCACCATGACACAAAATGAAATATAGTCGTCATTAGTGACGCTAGTTCCTACGGCGTAGGAGCATGCATTCAACATATCATGCCTAATGGATCTATAAAGCCGATAGATCATTCTTCGAGAACGCTGTTTCCAGCAGAGATGGCGTAGTCACAGATTGAAAAAGATGCGTTGAGTATAATTGTTGCAATATTTTGGTTCTATAATGGGGTATGATCCCACACAGTCGGACGATTCCATTTATAAACGATGCTGCTAAGAACTGCCGAATCAAATTAATTCACGTTCTGCTACCAACCTATCAGAAACCAGAATTGCTTCATAAATATTAAACTATTTCTGGAGCAATTTCACATGTTCTTTTCCGTCTCGACACGGCAAAAATATTTTGTTCTGTGGAACTGTCTACTACAATCAAGTCACCTCCCAGGACTTGTGTGTAACAGCGAACCATCTGAAACTGTTCTGAAACTCAAAATGGCTTACACTTCTAGAGGTTATGGGCCCAGCGTACGTCTTTATTTCGATGGATCCGAATCAAAATTCGAATTGTGGCAAGTTAAATTTCTAGGATATCTACGAATCCAAAAGCTACACAAAGTACTACAAACACAATCTGAAAACAGAAACGACCCCAAATTCATTGAAAAGAACGCAACTGTCTTTGCGGAATTAATACAGTGTTTAGATGACCGAAGTCTATAACTGGTAATGAGAGAAGCCCTGGACGACGGCTGCAAAGCATTAAACAATGTCCTCGCGGAGAGGTTCGTGGACACGTTAAAACGAGCGTTGAAAAAAATCCATTGGGATACCAACGGAAAAAGCTTTGCAACAATTTTTGCAAATATATAGGATAACACCGCACCCTAATACACCGTCAAACATATCACCAGCTGATTTAATGTTTGCCAGAAAAGTGAAATCGGCGTTTGATAAACTATTGCCAAGACAGGCAATTGTCTGAAACACTGCACACTTGATAAGAAAGAAATATAACTCGGGAGATCGAGTATATTTCAAGTGCTACAGGAATAACACCTCTTACTTTGAATGTGGAGTAGTGGATAAACGCATTGGTGATTGTACATACATGATTAAAGGTCCACAAAATATACATAAAAGGAACCTGAACCAAATAAAACAAACGCCACATTCAAGATGGTGATTATACAACAGCTGTTGAAGAGGAGGAAACCATGGACATCATATACGAATCCTTTAATTTGGAACCTCCTCAATACAAACCTGAGCCCCGAAGATCAGGTAGAAAAAGAAAGTTTAATGAACCATTAATGTTAAATCCTAAGAGGAAAAGATATTGAAATCTGTGTGACATCAAATCTTGGGAGGAGGGTGTTGGGGTGGCACCCACTCATTTACATATGTGGATAATATTACACATAAATAACAAGACTCGGTTAGTCTGAGTGTGTGTTAACCAGAAGCCACTGAAGGTCGAGCCGAGAGCAGATATGTTCTCCAGCCAAGACTCTCTTACCTGACAACCATTATGTAAATATACTGCAAATATACTTTTCCTAATACACTTCTTATTGATCTAACTTTGTTTGTTGATTCTTCATTTGTATTGCCGTATATGTTATTTGCAAACATAACAATGTGTATGCAGATATTCTACATAATTTATACTTGCGTAATATTTGCGTAAAAAGGTTATAGTAAACACCAACCTTTTTCTATATATATTTATGTATGCGTATATATATATATTTGTTTTAAAATGTTGCCTACCAAATACCTCTGTCAGTTTTTGGTCTACGGATATGAAACTTAATATATAGGGTATTCAAACCCATACGAAACTTTATATTTGTGTTTTAGCCGGGAAAAATCGGTGCAAAAGAGTGAAAATTAGAAGAATGAAATTTGCCAGGTGAAGGTCGAATGACGACCCATACGAATGTGCATGCGTAACGAAATAGATATTGCTTCATGTTTTAATTTTAAGCCTTGCAGCAAACATGACTTTATAGCTCAGGCATTAACGTCAAAGGAAAAAAGTAAATCGTAAGCTAAACATTTTGGTTTCGATTCTCGGTGGTGGCGCACAAGTCATTTGTTTAGGGTTTTTAAAAAAATTTTTAAATCATTATTATATATTGGGTCCAATATAATATAATTCATACGAAATCTGCATTAATCAAAATGCATTTAAGTGTATTTTCAACCGGGCAATGCCGAGCGACCTGCTAGTTACGTATTAAATTTCCCTAAACAGATAAGAAAATACACCAGAACTCAATAAACTATTGATTGAAGAAGGTGAGATGATCGCGTAAAAAATATTTCTTCCCCCAAATAAAATAAGATGGATATATATATGCTTCTTCTTGTCCAATAAAATATCCGACCAAAATTAATCCACGAAATAGTCAGATCTTAGTATTCATTTTTTTTTAATTAAATTTTCTAGTAATCTTATTGTAACTATTTATATATACACAAATCATACGTGTATGACATATTACGGATAGTTGCGTCATACGTCTATTATATAAAAGGACTTTTGTCGGTATGGATTCGTCAGTTCATTCCTATGGTTTCCGAAACAGTTTGGCCGATATTTTATGAAATATCACACAAATGTACTTTACGTATATGGATTTACGTGTACTTTACGTATATGTATTTACGTGTGTTATTTTGACTAACGTTAACATCTTATACAGCCTAACATCACAAGTATATTTCAGAAGTATTATTGTTACCAGAAGAGAGCCTTTTCTTGTCACACATTGAAAAACATTAGATAAGTAAACATGAGATTAGGATAGACCAAGATTCGAACCTTGTAAGCAAGGTTCAGAAATAGATTCAGAAAGGAATTTAGCATTGTTCAGTTTCACAGAAAATAGTTTAGAGATGTTGTTGGAAAAGGAATTTTAATTGTTCAATTATTTTTATGAAAATTGAATTAAAATAAGATCAGAGAAAATAAAGAACAATGCAATTTAAATATGTTGAAAAATAGGTTAGGTCGAAAAATAGATTAGTGAGAATGCTTTGTCGGCAGAAATGGCTTGGGAACATGTGCGAACCACGTATGTTTAGGCCACGTGAGTTTCCTACGTGACTGGGTCACGTTGAGAGTCATACATGACGTCATAGCAGAAAAGCAGATTCCCAATATAGTTTGCTAGTTTTAGTGAGATTAGGGGGACAGAGAGAGCGAGATAGAGAGAGACAGAGTCCAGAATCGAGTCGGATGGAGACAGAGCTGACATGAGGAGGGTCCCCCTTTAGAAGCGATGGGTTAGAACATTAAACATGTAAAAACAACTTTAAATTCCTGGATGTCATCATCATTTACACTGGTCAATTGGAATAAAAGAACATCATCATATTTTTGTAACTGCCGTCTTTGTGTCGTCTTTCTACAACAAAGTTAATGTGTAATCATCTTTAATGAACGTTGTAGAACTCATCCTAAGTAATGTGTCCCCCTCTGTTCTTTGATATTACAGAGGCGCGTTTGGAATGAATGTTTCTGTTTAGAGCACAAGTAAACTATGATACTTGATTTTAATTCAAGCTATTATATATAAAATAATAATTTTATAAAATCAACAGTAAGTCATTTCATGTGCAATCTAGATTACAGTGTGTTTTGAAATAACTCACTGTGGAGAGGCATGTGAAGCTTCCTTCCAATAACCGTGAGGGGCCCCCTCAATCAATCAATCAATCAATCGATTTGAGTGAAAAATGGGCGATTCTCCAATTTCGATGACAATAAAAATATGTGTGAACTATTCGTTGATCGCCATTTCATCCCGGGTAACGTCGGGTCTCCCTGCTACATTCTAGATAAAATATGGACTATATAGTTTATATTTTCTCTAGAATATGAATAAAGTAAGGATGAACTGCAATGCCAAATTTTCGCATAACTTACCAACATACATGCTTTAAAACTTAAGCGTGGCCGACCAAAGTGATTGCTACTTCAAGATTTAGAATGATTGAAAAATAATATCCCATTTAACATGCAAGTCTGACAGACTAGCATAAATGTGATTTATATATTAAGCTTTATTGACAAATATGAACGCCATTTTAATTTTAAGCGCGAAAGGCCAAAGTAGTTGCTATTTAAAAGTTATGTGTGACTGACGAAATAAATTGTATTTAAAACGTAAGCCTGGCTGTCGGACAAACATAAATGGCATTAAACACTTGATTGTGACTAATAATTAATAACTACTACAAACGTAATTGATCAACGTGTGCACACATCGGCGGTATTTTAATTTAAAGGGTGAAAGACCAAGGTAATTAAAAAAATAAATAGCGCTTAAAACTTAAGCGTGACTGACAAACATAAAAATATGTTATTTTGAACTTATGTGTGACTGACCAAAGTAAAAATTTGTCCATTGATGAGAGAGACAAGCGACCTGCCGGACATCGCTTCTCTACATGAAACTAAGCCACATCTGAAAAGATAATCCCCATCATACGTTCATCATTTTCCACCTGTGAAGACGAGTTAATCTCATCTTTTAATCTCTTTAAATAAATAAAACGTATAACAGGTTCCTGAATGTCAAAGGATAAATACCACGTGTCAAATGAAAATGGGAGAATTAAAAAAAAAGAAAAAGAATTCCGAGGTAAGTACGAGCGCATTCATGTGTGGCCCCAAGTGAATGACCGCAGTGGAAGGGCATTTACGAGCCTATTAATCTCTCCTCTCTCTCTCTCTCTCTCTCTCTCTCTCTCTCTCTCTCTCTATATATATATATATATATATATATATATATATATATATATATCATCATCATCATCATCATGATGCAGTCCATCAGTCCTGGCGATGACTAGGTGCGGCATCAGTGCTTTATCCCTCGGTGTTGGTGTAGTCTCACTCCATCACCACGAGACTTTCTACCCTAGCTCTACAATTACTTGCGCAGTTTAGGTGCAGTATCTGTTGCGCATCAAATAGATACACTCTGAACCTCCAATGCTCATGTCCAGTGGAACGAACCCCCGACAACTGGCAGCATAGGAGGCCGCAGCTTCTGGCCGAAAGTAATCTCAGCGAGGTAAACAGTCGCCCTATCGTGTCCGCTACTAAGCCTTTTCTTTCTGGATGAGGCTCCATAGTCTTTTCAAGAAAACTGCAAGGCAGCAGTAGGATTTGAAGTCAGAGGTCCCATCTCTTAGCCTTTTGCTGTGATAAAGGCAGTGGTGTTTAATTTTGGGGTTGGTCTCATAGTCTTCGCCCAACCAAGGGCACCTACAAGACAGTGGGGTAGGGGTTGGTAGTGTGCCAGAGCGTGTGCACACATCGGTGGGCCAAACCACACTACCTCTGAGGTCCCCTACTACTCCGAGATCTCCTACAAGCTAAAACTATATATATATATATATATATATATATATATATATATATATATAAGAAGTATAGCGTAGTTTGCTTGAAACATTGTAGAGAATAAAAGGTATTTTTAGAAAGCTTGAAAAATGCAGGAATGTACAGTCGTTGTGTGAAGATAATTAAATAAATATATCAATAATAAATAATTCAATTTTTTTCTTTTTTATTTATTATATATATATATATATATATATATATATATATATATATATATATATATATTAATATGCATTTATTCATTTAACTACCTGCATTTTAACTTTAGGTGGTATTTAATTCCAAAGGTCCTTTCGGGTAATAACCCATCGTCAGTGGAGAAATGAATCCTCTCTCCAGGATGTAAATTGTCAAAATGGCTGTTTTATTCAGATTTAAATCCAAACGCTCAAAGATTAATTGATGTTGTTAAATGATGTTCAGGGGAAATAATTCTCTAGATTTTAATGTGAAGGGACGTAATTCAAATACTGCTTAATGTTGTTATAACTGGCATTGTTGTTTAAATGTTTATTTGTGTGTATAAGATTAAGCTTATAAATGTAAAAGTACTAGTTGTTAAAACTGGAAAAGACAAGACATTATAGCAAAACATAGATTTATAAATATTTTAATATTAAGATTTCTTAAAAAATTCAATTCAACATTATATATAAATTCTTAATGGTACAATATTTTAAGTTATAAATTTATTATATATTTTTTACTAGAATATCTTGTATTTTTCTTTTTCAGTTTTAACAACAAATACTTTTACTTTTCTAAGCGTAATCTTAACCATATTACTTTTCATTCTTACATTTTTCTATTCCATGATTTTTCCAGCCTTTGCTTTGAAATGATATTTCTTTTTTGTGCTTAATATTATAGGCATGGTTAACAACTCATGAAAAAAATCATTACCACTTTCTTAAATTGACTGGCCCCAATATATAGAAATGAAATAAAATAAAAGACGTAATCAAGTAAATAAAGAGAAAGACGGAACAAAAAAAAAAAAAAGAAAACAGAATAAACGGGACACGTTGCAAGGAAAATATTTTCAGCCCTAGCACTACAAAGAGCATCACTTTTGTTAACTCTCTCTATACAACCCAAACAAAATGGAATACGAGCGATATTTCCGCAATGATTCATGATGGTTTCGACGACGAAAAAGTTGCTGTCGTAATCAACAGCCAATCAGAAGAAACTGCTTCCCACGTTCCTTACTTATTCTGAAGAGTTTTGAACATCAGTAATTTTATTATAACTTTTGTTTTAATGCACAAAAGCTGAAAATTTTTATTTCAAAATACTACTAAGAAGGTGATCGATGCATTGTAAAAACTGTTTGCATTTGAGTGAGTGAGACGTGAAACCGTAAACAGTTCTAAATAAGTAAAGCTAACACTTAACTACCGTGTTCGTATGATATATGTTTAAAAAATGCTGACTGCCCCTCCCCTGTTAGTTTTTTTTTGTCTCTAGACATAAAACCTCATATATAAGGTATTCGAACCCATGCGACACTTTATATTTGCGTTTATGCCCTGGGAAATCGGTGCAAAAATGAGAATTAAAAAAAAAAATGGAATTTTCTAGATAAAGATGGAACGACGGCTTTACGAATATGCATGCCTAACATAACATTTATTGGTTCATGTTTTATTTATAGCCTTGCAGCAAACATGTCTTTATTACTCAGGCATTAACGTCAAAGCAAAAAAAAAGTAACTCGTAAGCTAAACAGTTTGGTTTCGATTCTGGTGGTGGCGCATGAGTCATTTAAAAAAAAAAAGTTTGTAAATCATTTCTATATATTGGGCCCAGTATAATATAATAATAAACACAAAATCTGCATTAATAAAATATCATATTTAAGCGTATTTTATGCCGACGAGGCAATGTTAGCCGGTCGTAAAATACACTTGAATATGATATATGATTATGCTCAGCTTTGTGAACTCCTAGTTCGAGGATGGGATATATGGAAACGAGAGATTCGATTGCCATACAAACCTTACTAAGGATTCAGTCAAGTCTAAAGCTGATCATTAGGAAAGCCGTAAATGTTTACAGATGCCCGCACTTTATTTTTCTTATTAAGAAATCTTCTCATATATTTGTCGTTTTCTTTATTTCACGTTATTTCGATTAGAATGTGTTAATCGCTCCATGAATAGAGTTCTCCATTCGAAATTAATTTGGTCATTAAATTCGAACAGTTCAAACTCATCTTCTTTACGGTTCATCGAGAGAAAGCATTTCTCCAGAGACAGAAAATATAAATAAAGTAGAAAAACACAAGGTAAATTATTTCCCGAAGGGAACATTTTTAAAATCGATTTTATATTTCCTTCAAACGTTAGATTTTTGCTTTGCTTGCGTTGTTTCACGGCATATCATCGCTTTTCGTGTTATCTAATACATTGAATTATTTTGGTTAAAAAGTGTTAATTATTTAAGTAATAGCTTGAAATATGTATTCAGCGTGTTTTGTTTAATTGTTTTGTTTGGTTGTTTTGTAGAATGTTTTTTTATAGAACACGATTGAGTTTTTTTTTAAGGAAAAAGAAAAAAAAAGACCTAATATTTGGTGAATTTAAAGTAAGGAAACGGGTCTCTCCAGACTTCCTAATGACAGACTATAGATATTAAACCTAAAATATAATTACAATTTACTAAGAAATTTTTATTCTGTTTTACATTATTTTGATTCTAATAGACGCCTCAGCTCTAAGGCATACACTAAAAAATCTTCAGAATATATTAAAACTAGCATACAACCCTGCATTGCCCGGTCGTAAAAGCTTTAATATTACATTTTAATCCATGTAGATTTCGTATTTATTATTATTATAGAGCAATTCTCTATCAATTCCTATATTTTACATAATATCTATATATTAATACGATAGCGTGCTATTTTGTGTGTCACACTTACGTCTTTTTTCTCCTGATTGATTGTTGTTTAATTGTTATGACCTCCCATTTCTTGTAATAAATAATTTTATCAAGAATCCTTCATAAGTTTTGGTTTCGGTTTCGATTATAGCTGGTGGCGCTAAAGTCATCGATTTTTTATAAATAATTTTGCCAAGAATTCTTCATAAGTTTTGGATTTCAGTTTATATTATAGTTGAAGGAACTCAAGTTATATATATATACATACATATATATAAATATATATATATATATATATATATATATATATATATATATATATATATATATATATATATATATATTTAAATAAGGGAGTAGTCACCAACAATGTGCATTTTTTAACACTATTTTATTATTCCGTGTCTTGGTTTTTCATTGATAATTATGTTTAGATCATTGTTTTAAGCGTTTTTAAGCGTTTCAGACGTTCTGTGAAGCGTCCTCGTCAGAAATTATTTTCAAATGTGATGGAGATGTAAAAATAGCATTTTCGTAGTTCATTTGGAGTGTTTCCAATGGGTGGAAACGTGTAAGTGTCTACTATTCATAGGAATGTTCAATTTTTATTACTCTTTTATTGGGCTGTGGCGAGGCCGCCGACCTCGGCATATATATATATATATATATATATATATATATATATATATATATATATATATATATATATTTATATATATACTAGCAAAAGTACTCGTCGTTGACTAGGTTAAAAAACAGCCTACAGAAAATGGACTCTGATTTATGAAAGTATAATAGGTTATGAAAAGGAAGGGTTGTAAAGAGATAGCTTCGAATTTGGGGGTATCAAAACAAACGCAAAATATGATAAAAGTAAAAATAAAATAGATAAACCCCATAATTTAGTATACCATACCTGTTCACACTGAAACACTTATCACAATATTCTGTGGATCTATATTAAAAAACCTTGTTAAACTTTGTGACATATTTCCATTCTATGGAGGTCAGGTGCGAACGTACACCCCATAATTTTATTATACCATATTTCTTCAAACTGAAACATAATTATCAAAGTATACTTACGCAGATAGATATGAAAAGTCTTTATTAAAGTTTGTGCCTATTTACATTCTATGGAGGCCAGGCGCGAACGCAGACCCCACAATTGTATTATATCATCCCTATTTAAGTAAAAAACATACTTATGAAGTATTATTATGTAAATCTATATTAAAAACACTTGTAAACTTTTTTTTTTTAAATTTTTACATTTTTTATTTCCATACTTTGTGAACCAGCCGCGAACGCAGACCCCACAATTTTAATAAACCACCGTTCTTGCCAGATCAAACATACCTATTCGTGTGTCTCGATACATCTTCTATCATTATATGTGATCGGTTTTCTATAATAGTCAACCATATAGGAACCTACTCGTGATCAGACGCACACACACATACATACACACACACATTCAGCTTTATCTTATATATATATATATATATATATATATATATATATATATATATATATATATATATATATATATATTCATAAATTTTAGTTTCGGTTTCGATTTCAGATGATGCATCCACGTCATGTAGATATATATTTTGAAATCACAATCTTATAATATATAAGAATCGATAAAAAAAAAGTTTCTCTCTAATAATACATACGAAATCTGCATGAATAAAAATCTCATTTAAGCGTATTTTATAGTTACGGGCAATTCTAATGGCTGCTTAGGTATGGGACCGCGTTTTAAACGCCGGTTAATCATAATATTTTTTAAATTTTCGGTTACTATTTGATTATGTTTAAAAGATTACAGCTTAAAGCTTATTTCTCCAAGAAAAATGGCGTGTGAAATAATAAAAAAATACATGGAATAATTTTTTTTCAAATCTGAAAAACCGTATATTTCACGTAACAATTCATCATGACAAATATCGTGTTTAGATTTTTCTGGCAAATATAATTTTTCTGGAATTATTTCCAAGTGAAGTATTAAGTTAAAGTCTTAAAATAATGAATTAATACAGTAAATATACTTAACTCTTGCTAAAAAAGCGTAATAATTATCCCAGAATATGGCCATAGTAGCAACAAAATTAGTTTTAAAAGAAGTCATGGCGGCACAATTCCAAGAAGTATGGAAGCACATTAATGACATAATTTCATTACTATTTAACAATGTTCCGACTTATCGAGAACCCATTATGGTGTTCCAGAATTTTGACCGACACTATTTTGGAGTCGAAAAGTTATGCGACTCCAATATAGTTCTATCTCTGCAGGCTTTCCAATAACTTTATTTTTTAATAGAAAAAACACTTAAAAATAAATTAAAACTTACACACAAAACTGATCTAGTTATGAAGAATGATAGCTTGCCTTTGGTTATATTTATTTGCTTTTGTTTGTTTTTTTGTTGTTTTTCCCCTCGTTTTTGCTTCGTTGGCTACTCTAAATGCGTCGATAAATTATTATTTTAATAAAATTACAAATGTATTTTAAGTGTTGAAAGGTCAATTTAATTGACTCAATTTAATTCAGTGAATTTAATTCACTAAGTTACAATGACAATTTATTCCTTATAAAAGTTCAAACAATTATTTATAGAATTTAAACCTTCATAAACTTTAAACGGCATAAATGCTTATTAAATTCATTAATTATACTGACAATTTATTCATTGAAAAAAATAACACTATTATTTATTAATATAGAATTCAAAGTGGAAAAGAAACAATTTATAATTATTGAAAAAATTAACACTTAAAAAAATATAAACTTACGTTTTAATTAATCGGAATGTTTACGTGAAATTAAAAGTCGACTTTACACAATTTGAAACGTATCTGAAAATGACATTGAGTAGTTGGAGGTAAAATATAGAAGGCAGAGGTGGAGGCAAAACGGACAGGTTTTCTTTTTTCTTTCAAAAATAAGCATTCGTAGTTACCGACATGGAACGTTTGTATAAATTTTTCCTTTTTTTAATTTCATTATTTTTGTATATTCCCATTTTTAAATTATTTTTTTTTTAATTATTGTTCAATATTATATTAAAAAATATGTTACGACGAAAGTTTCACATTCTTGCAAGCAAGGAAATTATTAAAAGCTTGCAAATAAAAGTAATGCGAAACCTATAATTTAAAAAAAAAAGTAGAAATATTTTTGGCAATTATAATTTTTGTGTGTGTAAATATTAAATAAACAATGCTTAATTC
Source organism: Euprymna scolopes (assembly GCF_053919585.1). NCBI lineage: Eukaryota > Metazoa > Mollusca > Cephalopoda > Sepiida > Sepiolidae > Euprymna > Euprymna scolopes. The sequence continues at coordinate 124,570,485 of NC_136495.1, forward strand.
AATGGTAGTATCCGTAGTTCGAGAAATTTATTTTTCTTCGAGTTATATCGACTTCATTAATACGGATTTTAGGGGCTTTTTACGGAATGTTCCTGTAAAAATTATTATTTTTTTATTGTTACAAATTACGATGCTTTATTTATATAAAAAAGCAAAAATAAATTCTTGCCCTTTTTATTTACTACTGAAAACCGTAACTTTAGTAAAGGTATTTGTGTTTAAACAAAATAATACATGTCCACTAAGATTTAAATAAAAATAATTAGTGTATTATATTCCGCGATCATTATTTAATAAATACTGAACATTTTATTAAAATTGGTTAACGTCCTGATTTTTGGTGAATTTTTAAGTAAAAAAGGGGTCAAAATGTTTATACATTTTGAGCGTCGGCATTCATTTTGCCCGTACCTAGTATTTTACGACTGGGCTTGCCGGGCGTCTCTGCTAGCTTAGATAAATTCTTTTGCAGTTTTAACAAAAGAGATACAATAATATCAGGGCGTCTTATTTGTAGCATAGTGTGAACGACTCGCGCCTGCACAGTCGTGAAACAGTTGACAAATATTGACCTTGTATCAGTCCCGTTTCCGACTGAAAACCGATTAAAAAGTATTCCATCAGTCTGATTATACTCTATGCCAAATTTCAAGCTGGTAGATGAAAAATTCGTTGAGTATATAGGTTGAGAAGTCTCCTCACACATACACATATTCACATTTACAGATTAATAGATTTTCGTCATTTCTACTTTTTTCTCTTCGGTTTTTATATTTGGTTGTTTCATTTTTTTTTAATTTACAAATTCTCTGTTTATTTTCAGTTTTTTCTTTTCATTTAACTTTCATATTTCTCTTTAATACCTTTTTTGTCTTGTTTTACTTTCATTCTAATATGTTTTCCCTTTATATTTTGTCGTATTTTTTATCCCTTTGTTTTTCCACCATTTTTATTTCTTTTCTCTTTCAATGTTTCTTTCGTTACATACCTTTCTCTCCCCCTCTATATCCCTTTACTCTCTTTGTTGCTATCTAAATTATAAACTTTTTTCTTTGAAAATAATTTTTTTTCTTCTTTCCTTCCCATTGATGTCTATTTCATTCCTTTTCTTTTCACCTCCCATATAGCACTTAGAGAACATTGCGAGCCCCCTACCAAAGGTACTAACCACTCCCTGAATACCCCATACATCCCATAACATAGGAAGTAAGTCGGACTGCGCAAACTACAGGGGCATCTCCCTCCTCTCAATTGCTGGAAAGATCTTTGCACGGGTCATTTTTAACAGACTCATTACAGTTTCTGGACAGACACTCCCCGAGGCACAGTGCGGCTTCAGGCCTGGCAGGAGTACTGTGAACATGATCTTTGCCTTAAGACAGCTTCAAGAGAAGCGCATTGAACAGAAAAAAAACCCTCTCTACTCTATATTCATCGACCTGACAAAAGCTTTTGACACCGTCAATAAAGAGGCACTTTGGACAGTCCTTGAGCGCATCGCATGTCCTCCAAAGTTAGTGTCAATGATCAGGCTCTTTCACGATGGCACGAATAGTCATGTCCTCTCAAATTATAATATCACAGACACTTTCACTATCAGCAACGGTGTGAAGCAGGGTTGCGTATTAGCCCCTATCCTTTTCAACATCTTTTTTTACCTGTATGCTGTCCCATGCTGTCCAAGATTTGCAGAGGGGTGTCTACATTCGTTACCACTTGCATGTCTCCCTCTTCGACGTACGGAGACTCACAGCAAAAAAGCTTGAAGAGAGAGATACCGCAGAGCGGCTTCAGCGGTGGTCACAACAACTGACTTCCAGTGCCCCCAATGTTTTAGACGATGTGCCTCTAGACTGGGACTAGAGAGCCACCTCCATGGGCACAAATGAGATGTAGAACACAAACGTCATCATTGGATCCGATTGACAACCACCATAGTTCTTAGGTTCGTTTCCATAGCGACCCTACATATCTATCCGTCTATTTCTATTTGACAAGATAACGAAGTTTCACGCTGTGTCACCATCAACACAAACATACACACACACACACACACACACACACACACACACACACACACACACACATATATATATATGTATATCAGAGTAGTTTTCTCTGTGTTATGAGCGCTGATTAAATTTTAAAATGAAATAAGTATGAAAGTACGTTTGAAGCCAAATTACAACGCAAAAATAAACAAGTGTTACTTGTTTAAATATATATATATATATATATATATTATTTTATATATATACATGTTTAAATATATATGTATATATATATATATTATTTTATATATATACAGGATGACCCATAAAAACGGGCCCCAGCTCTAATTAGGCCCCGTTTCTTACTGTTTTGTCCGAATGAAATGAAACTTTGGTCATAACTTGTTTATTATATTCAAAATATCATATCAAAACACTAGGTCTTTGGCCCTTTTTCCTTTTTTTTTAATTTGAACTTCCTCTAAAGTTGTAATTCCTCTCGGTTGGACTTACTCTCATTTGGACTTCTAAACCTGGTCTTTCTCTAAACTTGACCTGTCTCGTCATTGAAATTGTATTAACATATTTGATGCGGAGTTGCAGTAAAACTGTTTACATTGTTTAGTCAGCTATTGCGCAGAAATGTTAATATTGGTTCTATGTAATTAATGTAGATTAGCTATTGATAATTAATTTACACTAACTGTGATTTTTTTTTCAGATTGCTATATTGAAAATAGTGTAAAACAACCCATCACAATGGCTTGCAACTCTAAAATCAGAGAATACATCTGGTCTTGAAAAAAAATCCTTGAAATCCAACGGTTACCGACCAACCGCGCTGTTCTTAATTCACTTAATGCAAATGAAACTACTGATCAATATCATGAAGGCAGTGATGGTGATGAAAATAGCGACAGCTTTCATTGTCTTGACCCTAATATAAATAACCAAGAACACTCTGATGAAGCAATATCATGGGATGGTGCACAAACGTCTATGGAGACGGTTATAAAATTTCTAGAAAAAAGTCCTTACTTTAGTGACAACTATGTTTTGCAAGCAATGCCACTCCGAAGAGATATAATCATAAAGAAACTACAGAACGAAGAAATTGTAGATTTTCGTGATCGGTTACGGAATACAATAGCAGCACCCGAAAACTCAATCGATGAAAATAGAAACTACAATGAGACTCATTCAATGAATAACTAAAAAAAACTGTATTTTACATAAATCTTTGATTCCTGTAGATGATAACTTAGGTAATAAATACCTAACAAGTAAGAGTAGATTAAATTTATTTTCAATGTTTTTGTTCCTGGTAAGAATATTTAACAATTCTTACTTGCAATATATTGTAAACTAAACCTTATATACACTTGAAGTATCATATAGCAATGAATTTCATTTACTATTTCTGAATTCTTAGAAAATTAAAGTTAACTGCAGTACATTTTTTATCACGAAATTGAACAGCATCCCCTATTTAGAACGAAGTGGATGTTCACATTATAGGAGTTATACTGTATATATATATATATATATATATATATATATATATATATATATATATATATATATATATATGCATATATTTAAAATGCAATGGGCGGAAAGAAACATCTAATACATATATATATATATATATATTTATTCATATATATTTATATATATATATATATTTATATTTTATATATGTATATTTATATTTCATATTATATTTTATATATATATATAAATGTTTAGAGGTCCAGAATTTAAATAAAGTTTTAAATATAATGGGCGGAAGTCTCTCGAGAGCTCTTTCAGCTATCATATCAGCAGGAGAAAATCGATAGCGTAAAAATAATACTATGTCAAAAGTAAAGAGTTCCGATGGGGAACTATTGAATTTGCCAAAAATTACATGGACACTAAAATGAAGTTTATTAAAGTTTAAAAAACGATTAAAATATGGCATAACGAGGGGAAGAAAAAAAAACGCGAGAAAAGATTCACAGTCCCCCAAAGAGAAACAATGTATTAGATGTTTCTTTCCGCCCATTGCATTTAAAATATATGCATATATATATATATATATATATATATATATATATATATATATATATATATATATATATATATATACATATATATGAAATATTAATATACATATATATAAAATATATCTCAAATATATATATATATATATATCTCAAATATATATATATATAAATATATATATATATATATATATATATATATATATATATATATATATATATATATATATATATAGCGGAACTATACTCCTTCGTCAGTGTTTAATTTTTATTTTCTGTTTTCCCTTGCCATGACATTAAATTGAAGAAAAGTGAATGTTACCTGTGGTGTTGTTTTGGAAATGCTGGAAGAATCCGTCTAGAAATGCTATTTGAATATTAGGTTGTTGTTTTTTTTTCATATTAGAAGCGTTGACTGAATTTTGTAAATGTCTTAATGTTTATAAATTGTTTTACATCATTTTTGATTAATGTGAAATAAAACTAATTACAGTCTGCTCTTACACATACTCTTTCACCTATCAGTATAATCTCAAAATACGGAATGGCCGGTAAACATAGTAAGGAGTCTTCTCTTCAGCCCCATTCCTCTCTGTCTCTGTCTGTCTGTCTGTCTGTCTGTCTGTTTCTCTCTCTCTTTCTCTCTCTCGCAATATATATATATATATATATATATATATATATATATATATATATATATATATATATATATATATATATATACTAGCATAGGTGCCTGGCGTTGCCAGGGTGTTTGGAGGTGTATGCTGAGGAATTTACAAAAAAAGCGGGCAATTTTTTAAACTTTGACCCACATTTTAACACCTTAAAATTTATTATTTTGGGCTCAAATTGAGTCATTAATTTCGATCCATGTCCCAGGAATCTATATCTAAAATTTTCAGTGTTTGGACCCCACATTTTTGGGAGAAGTTTGATAGAGTTCTCAAATGTCAAATTGTTGAACTTTGACTCCGTAATCGCCAAATTTATGGCCGAAAACCAATGACATATGACTTTCCCAAATCTCAATACCCTGTATATCAAATTTCAAATCTGTAGGCTTAAAATTGACAGAGTTATTGCGTAGGGAAATGTACACAGACACACAGACACATACAGAGACACTTTCACTTTAATATATATACTAGAAATGAATGGCCGGCGTTGCCCGGGTGTTTGGAGGTGTATGCTGAGAAAAACAAAAAAAATGGTCAATTTTTTAAACTTTGACCCCTATTATGACCCCTTAAAATTTATTGTTTAGGAATCACATAAGTTTATTAAGTTAGATCCATATCCAAGGAATCTATATCTAAAATTACACGTATTTAGACCCCAAATTGTAGGAGGAGTTTGGTAGAGTTCTCACAGGCCAAATACTTGAACTTTGACCCCTTACCCGCCAAATTTCTGTCCGAAAACCAATCCCATCAATCTTCCCAAATCTCAGTACCCTGTATATCAAATTTCGAATCTGTAGGCTTAAGATTGACAGAGTTATTGCGTATGGAAATGTACACTGACACACACACAGTGACACACACACAGACACTTTCACTTTTATATATATACTAGCATGGGCGCCCAGCGTTGCCCGGGTGTTTGGATGTGTATGTTGAGCATAAAATAAAAAAAATGGTAGTAGGAAGGCAGGCTCGAACCCGTACCGCAAAGGAGGAAAAGAACGGGGTAAAAGAAAACGTTTATGATGTTACGACCGCTGCCAAACCGGAAGAAACATTTTTTTTTTAAATTAAGGCAAGACAATATAAAGGAGAGGATAAATATCAAAAATATCGGCGAAAAAAGTGACCTCCCCTGTAGAAATGTGCCTAGTTGAAGGGGAAGATATTAATGTTTTTAGCCAATTTTTCGTATGAAAGATCGAACTTTAAAACGATACTGATCTTGGTAAAATCCGTCGCCTCTATTGAAAGTTTTAGGTAGAACTGCAAACAGATATACATACATACATTTATATATTGGTAACTAAAAATTTTCAACCCAAACTTACAAAAAACCTTGCCCTATCTTTGAATACCCTTATGTAAAATTTCAAATATTTAGACCAGAAATTGTCTGATTAATTTGGAAGAGACCGCAGAGGTCAATTTTTATAAACAACTTTGACCCCTATTATGACTATTTAAAATTTATTGTTTTGGGCTCATATAAAGCAATTAAGTTAGATCCATGTGGAAGAAATCTATATCTAAAATTTCACATCTTTAGACACAAAATTGTAGGAGGAGGTTGGTAGAGTTCTCAAAGATCAAATCGTTCAACTTTGACCCCTTAATCGCAAAATTTCTGGCCGATCACATCAAATTTGGAGTCTGTAGACTAAACATTGACAGAGTTATTGCGTAGGGAAAAGTACACAGATACACAGATACAAAGACACACAGACACTTTCACTTTTATATATTTATAGACTAGCATTTAAGCCCGGCGTTGCCCGGGTGTTTTGAGGTGCATGCTGAGTAAAAAAATAATAAAAAAATGTCAATTTTTTTTAATTTGACACCTTTTATGACCCCTAAAAATGTATTGTTTAGGGCTCAAATAAAGTTATTAACTTAGATCAATGTCGTAGAAATAAATATTTCACGTTTTTAGACACAAAATTGTAGGAGAAGGTTGGTAGATTCTCAAAGATCAAATCGTTGAACTTTGGCCCCTTAATAGCCAAATTTCTGGCCCAAAACCGATTACGTGGATTTTCTCAAATCTCAGTACCCTGTATATCAAATTTTGAGTATGTAGACTTAAAATTGACAGAGTTATTGCGTATGGAAATGTACACAGACACACATACACACAAACACACATACACACACACACATACACGCTTACTTTTATATATATACTAGGATTTGACGACCCCTGGGGACTTTTGGGGCTAAATTTGGTGAGGCAAATGCTGAACATAGTCATTTTTTATGCTTCTTTACTGTGCACTTACGGGGGACCATGCATGCTTCACTTATGCTATTAGATTTCAGCCTTTATACCCATTATGAAGTTCGATATACGTTAAATATAACTACAGATCATATACAAATAAATAACGAAAACTCAATTTTCAAAATTCTAAGGTTTTGTTCATCTTACCGTTTATTTCTTTCAGTATGTTAATTGAATATTTTAACATGCTGAAAAATAATCGGTAAGATGATGATCATCTTCCAATTTGGGATATAGATCTTTCGTATTATATATATATATATATATATATATATATATATATATATATATATATATATATATATATATACTAGAAATGGGTGACCGGCGTTGCCCGGGTGTTTGGAGTTGTATGCTGAGCAATAAAAAAAGGTAAATGTTTTCAATTTGACCCCTATTCTGACCTCTTAAAATTTATTGTTTAGAGCTCAAATAAAGTTATTAAGTAAGATCCATGTCCAGGGAACCTACACCTAAATTTTCACGTGCTTAGACTCAAAATTGTAGGAAGTGTTTGGTAGAGTTCTCAAAGGTCAAATCGTTGAACTTTTACCCGTAATCGCAAAATTTCTGTCCGAAAACCAATCATCTCGATTTCCCCAAATCTCAGTACCCTGTATATCAAATTTCGAGTATGTAGACTAAAAATTGACAGAGTTATTGCGTAGAGAAATGTACACAGACACACACACACACACGCACGCACGTTCACTTATATATATATATATATATATATATATATATATATATATATATATATATATATATAAACATATGCATATACCGAAATCATGTAGATATATAGTTATGAATTCAGTGTATACCATTTTTGTAATTTGTTTCGTATTTAATACCAGGCATTGCATTTATAATATTAATACAATATAAGAAAGTTTACTAGAACTGATGTAACGTGATCGTTACACTTTGACTGTTTCTTTACATTTCAACCGTTTCGTTACATTGAAACAACATAGCCAGAGTTTTAGTTATTTATTAATTTATATATATATATATATATATATATATATATATATATATATATATATATATATATATATGTATACCGAGGTTTTACCGCCATGTCACCATCAACAACATATATGCCTATGTATTCAAAAATGTAACCAGGTTACCATAGTCAACTGCGTTTAGTGTCATTCTATCTCTTAATTTCTACGTCTTCTACAGCACGCCTCCATTTTCCTGTTGCGTCATTCAGGAGTGACTTGATGCACATCACAGCGAACTATATAATCGATTATATCGATTTCCATTTTAACTTTGAGTGTTTTATGTTCAGTTACGCGCAAATATCAGTGGGAAACGTATGAGTCATCACTGTTTCATTGGATATAAGTAAAATAGTAATTTGTGTTCGATCATAAACAATTAATTGATCATATGCGTTTAATCTTTCAAAGTGGAAATTAAAACTAATATTTACTCATGAGATCAAAACTAAACACACACACACACACACACAGACACACACACACACACACACACACATATATATATATATATATAAAAGTGAAAGTGTCTCTGTCTGTGTGTCTGTGTGTGTACATTTCCCTACGCAATAAATCTGTCAATTTTAAGCGTACATACTCGAAATTTGATATACAGGGTACTGAGATCTTTATGACTAGTGACATATGGCCGAGTGGTCCTAGACGTTGTATCAAAGGTTACAGTTACCCAAAGGTGCTGAGTTCAATCCTGAACGAAGGCAGTGGAAAGTAACATTCAAAATCGAGAAGCAGCAACTATGTCCCATAGCCTAGCTGGAGTCCGAACACGGTACTCCCGTAATAATAATAAAGGGTTGGGTTCTAGACTCTTAACAAACGGTTCCCCAGTTCGATACAAAAGACCTGATGAAGGCCGGGGGGCAAAACGGCCGAAACGTTGTTACTAAAACAACCAAGATGAGGAAGTCAGTTCGACAATCTCAATCAATGAAAACATCTCATCTCAAAAAAAAAAATAATAAATAAATTAAAAAAAAATACAGACAATTTCTACCAAACTCCTCCTACAATTTTGGGTCTAAACACGTGAAATATTAGATATAGATTCCTTTGACATGGATCTAACTTCATAAATTTATTTGAGCCCTAAACACAAAAATTTAAGGGGTCATAATAGGGGTCAAAGTTTTAAAAAATTGACCCTATTTTAAGACATTAATTGGCATGTTAAAAGTCCGAGGTCTGATAATCACTGGCCGATGTAATTTTAACAGAATGAAAATGTGTCAAGGTACGTAAAAACTTTGTATTTTTTTCAAACATATCTCATGAGATGTAAATACGAAAATTTTTAAATAATATAAAATATAAAATTGTCTGGTCTATGTCGAAACAATAGTAATATCCGAAAACATATAAATATGAATAAATATATATATATATATATTTATATATATATATTTATATATATATATATTTATATATATATATTTATATATATATATATATTTATATATATATATATTTATATATATATATATTTATATATATATATATTTTTATATATATATATTTATATATATATATTTATATATATATATTTTATATATATATATTTATATATATATATTTATATTTATATTTATATATATATATTTATATATATATATTTATATATATATATTTATATATATATATATATTTATATATATATATATTTATATATATATATTTATATATATATATATATATTTATATATATATATTTATATATATATATATTTATATATATATATATATTTATATATATATATATTTATATATATATTTATATATATATTTATATATATATATTTATATATATATATATTTATATATATATATTTATATATATATATATTTATATATATATTTATATATATATTTATATATATATATATATATATATATATATATATATATATATATATCACTTGGGCACCATCATCTAGAATCGAAACCAAAACATACAACTCTCCACCCTCATTCCTTAGCCTCTGATCAATATATATACATGATGCAAGTGTGATTAACCTGCAAAATTTATTGTATATTTTGCAACCCTCTTAACTTTTGATGAGAAGAATACATTTTTCAGTGCTTGCATAATTTGACCTGAATTCCCGTCCAGCATGGATCGGGCGAGATCGGCAATCACCGGTGTCAGCAGAGCGTTGTTCAAATAGTTAAACGCTAACTCGACACTTTATTTTATTTATTTAATTTCTTTTTTTCTGTTATTTTTTAGTAAATTTTAAGGTGATATTAAGAGGGGAGTGACGTTTTATTTTCTGATTAGTTATTTATTATTTATTTATGTTTTAATTGAATTGATGGGAGTTTGATTAGCCAATAAAAAAGTGCTATCTAAATGGAGGCAGACGACAGTCGAATTGGGAGAAAGCAACTAAACCAACAATAAAAGAAGAAAACTAACAAACAAATATATTTTCAAACTCGCGAAACAGAAAAATGACAGTTAAGAAAATAAATCTATACATGTTAGAAACAGAAATGAAAACATCGATGCAGACAATCTCATATTGTCAGGAGAAGGAATTGATGTGCCCCCAAAATGAGGTGCAATTATTGTAAACACAAATGTTTACTTAAAAAAAAGATCGTGTGTAAAGGATGGTTTCTCCTAGAGATGTACAAATTGACAGTACTACCAAAAGAACTTGACTGAACAACATGTCTTGAAAATAAAAAAATAAAAAAAACAAGAAAAAGAATGCTGTTACAAAAATGAAAAGAAAAGAAAACAAAAAAAAACTGTACTTACACTTAACAAATATACGGTTAAAAAGTCTTTTCTTGGGGGAAAAAAAAGAAAACAAACTTTCTGTTGATAAATATTTTGCAAAAAAACAAAACAAAAAAACATTAAACATTATAATGAAATAAAAATATTTTCATTTTTTTAAGGTAGGTTTTTCTTATTATTTTTTCTTATTTACATTTTTTCCGGTTTGTTTTGGGTTTTTTTTTTTCATTAGTCTGCGCCTGTTACGACGCTCCCTCGGCTGACACCGATAATTGCCGGTCTCGCCCGATCCATGCTGGACGGGAATTCACGAGAATTCGGGTCAAATTATGCAAAAGTACCAATTTTTCTAAACTTCGCAGAATAATGGTTTTCTTATTTATTTGTACTCCTTGTCGGATAATTACAAATTTGTATACCTTTTTATAATGCTTTTTTGTGTTTTTTTTTAATTGAATAAATTTGCAATACGATTTATATCTATATATGTCGTCTTTATTTTAAAAGATAGAATCGCCTAGTCGTCGAAGAAAAGATGAAAGCATGCTAGTGAGGTCCACCGACTTTCATAATATGTGTATATATATATATATATATATATATATATATATATATATATATATATATATATATATATATATATATAGGGTTACCCATAAAAAACGGGCCTCAGCTCTAATAAGGCCCTGTTTCTTACTGTTTTGTCCGAATGAAATGAAACTTTTGTCATAACTAAAATAAATATTCAAAACATCACATCAAAACACTAGGGTCTTTGGCCTTTTGTTCTTTTTTTCTTCGTTCTACAGCCTATGTCCTAGGTGGCCTCTTTTGTTTTTTTTTTGGCCACCCTGTATATATTACTCATGAGCAAAAAAAAAAAAAAAAACGGGCCAAGAAGGAAAGAAGGAAAGAAGAGAGAAATCGATATCCAATATTTTTCCATGCATTTTTGCTAATTTTAAATTGAAAATTTCTATTTTGCAGATCATTATTATAATAGCATATAATAATAAGTGGAAAAATTAATCCTAGAAATGGTAAGACCGCATCTTGACGAGAATATAAAAAACCGAATTGCAGGATAAAGGCAGTTGAAACTGCCTTACAAGCAGATTTTTTTTATATTCTAAGAAAAGAAAAAGTGAAAACATCTCTTTCAGCAGTGAAGCGAATTGGTCAAAGTTTCGAACTCGAATGTTTGGTAAAAGGGAAATCTGGGTCTGGTCGCCCTAGAACATTCACTTTGAAGGACGACCACAATCTTGAATTAACTGTTTTGATGGATTGAAAGAAAACTTAAGTTGACCATAGCAAGGATTCAAAACAGGGGCTGGCAATTCTCTTTCTGGATAAAAAATATCTAGACGAATGAAAGAAATGGGATTTTCTTCTAAAAGGTGTGCAAAGAAGCCATTTTTATCTAAGAAAAACATCAACGACAGAAAGAGATTTTTCTCGATTTATGGCAAGAAAGATACAAAGTGGTTCAGAAATCTTTTCTAATGAATCAAGATTTTGTCTTGCTAGTGGTGTTCCCGAACGATGTATTCGAAAAACTGGAGAAAGATTTTCGCCAAGTTGCATTAAAACGACAGTTAGACACGGAAATGGAGGGGTAATGGTATGGAGAACGTTTACTGCAGCAGGAGTTGGGGAACTTATTAGATGTGAGAAGTCAATCAATGCAAAGGAATACATTAGAATATTAGAAACAGGACCCATACCAAGTATTCAGAAGCATGGAATATTCCAGAATATTATTTTTTAAAATGATAATGCCCCTGCATACACTGCTAAAGTCACAAAAAATAATTTTCTGATCATTCAATTGATGTGCAATTTTCGCCAATTCGAAGCCCCAATTAAAACCCTTTCGAGAATATTTGGTCCAAATTATCTCGAGCATTGGCTGAAATAACTTTTTCGAACCATAACAAACTGTAGGAAGCTGTGCAAAGCGAATGGAATAGCATCTCCTCTTCACAGTGTACCACTTTGGTTGAGAGCATGTCTAAATGGATTGATCTTTTAAAGAAATCAAAAGAGAATGCGATTTAACCCTTATCATTTATTAAAGTAATTGTCTTGTTCTATGTTATTAGTCTCGTTTAAGTTTCCTTGTTAAATTGTTCTTTGTTCAATATAGTTTTTAGTGCAATAAAATGTATAAAATGTGTTTGGCCCATTTTTTTTTTTTTTGCTCACGAGAGTATATATATATATATATATATATATATATATATATATATATATATATATATATATATAGAGAGAGAGAGAGAGAGAGAGAGAGAGAGAGTATATATATAATATATATATATACATTTATATATATATACATTTATATATATACATTTTTATATATATATACATTTATTTATACACATTTATATATATACACATTTATATATATATATATATATATATACACATTTATATATAAATGTATACACTCTTTTAATCATCTCAACTTGCTACATGAATTCGCTATGCCACGTTCCCAAGAGATGTTTGCGAATAAAGAATGGCACTTCCAGCAGGATGGAGCACTTCCCCACTATCATCATGACGTAGAAGCATATCTTGATAGTCACCTGCGAAACAGATAGTTAGAACAAATAGAAAGTATCGAGTACTGTCCCGGCACACCGGATTTGACTCCCCAAAGGAGTTATCTCTTTTTTGGGGGTGGGGTTGGGGGCATGTTAATTACAAGGTTCACACCACAAAACGAGCTACAATGAGTGAGTTGAAAGTAACCATTGAATGAAGATGTATCAACGTACGAATTGAACTGATTAGGAACGTTTTCGATTCAATCCGTGAGCATTGTCAGCTGTCCATGGACCAGCATCATCCATCCAGCCGCAGCCAAGATTGAACTCACTACACGAGTTTGTAGTGTAATTCAAATCTTGTCGGTAGCTTAATACTTGATGCTTCACCAGGGCTATCAAGGGTATTTTTATCGTGACGCCATCACTAGATCGAGTACCTGCCACGGTTTAAGAGAGTCCCATCGACCCCCGAGAGAAGGATAGACCGCGCCAGTTTCTCAACCTGGTATTTTACCACAATGGCCAACAATTTGAAAACTTTCGATAATTAGATGGTTTCTATATTTGTTCACAGTATTTTGATGTATGAAACTTTTCTTTCTTAGAATAAATGTTGGTTGTATGGTCATTTAAATAATACTAATATATATATATATATATATATAACACTAATATATATATATATTAGTGTTACATATATATATTAGTATATATACATTAGTGTTATATATACACATATATGTATATATATATATATATATATTAGTGTTAAGACTATTAATCGGAATCGTAATTGAGAATAGGAAAAATCGAAGCATTTTGGGGTATCGGAATCGAAAACAACATTGAGCTTATTTTCCGATGCCAACACCGATCCCTTAATTTTTTTATTTGATTTTGGTTTAAGAAACATCTTCCACTACTTGTGTTACATGATAAGGGCTGTCCCCTTTTCATGTAAGTATAAAAATAGAGAGATTAGTTAAAATGAAAATGAAATAGCAATAGACGAAATTCGAACCTCGTAATTTAGGTTTAGAAATAGATTACGTGTGAGAATTAAAAAGGAATGTAAAACAAAAACTTGTTTAGAATATAGATAAAATATTTCAAGGAAAGAATGTGAACTGTCAAGTTTGTTATGAAATTTTAATTTGAAAGAATGCAGCTTATAAGATAATGTTTTTACCATATTGGAAAAATAGGTTACTGAGTATAGGAAAAGTTTTGGACACGCATGTCCAGAACACGTTAAAGAAGGCACATGTTTTAACATGTGTATGACGTCACGGAAAATAGAAAGTTCTAGGGATAGAGAAACACTTTAGTGAGAAGAAACAGTCAGTGAAAAACTCAGAGAGGGTCTGGGAAGCGTTTAGGAAGCGAGACGATTACTTGGAAACTAACATGTGAAGCTTTGAATTCTTGATGATGGAAATCACGGCCGGTCGTGACGAAATAAACCATCATGTGTTTTGGAAAGCTCGTCTTGTGTTTATGATTCTTACAAAAAGGTAAAGTGAAATTGTATTATATATTTGTGTTATAAAATGTATTTTTATACACATCTCGACTTCTCATATTACAATGTGAATCTACATCAGCATGTCTACACAATTTCTGAACAGTGAACACTTTCCCCTTCACTCAAAGAGCTTCTTCCCCTTCTTCTTCCATAAACACAATTAAGGACTGAACATTTAATATATTGGAATCGTTATAAACGAACAATCTCTCTTAGTCTCTTACAACAATAATCTCTCTCTCTCTCTCTCTCTCTCTGAGTCTTTCAACATCCCTGCTAATAAGACTCTTAATAAAACTCACTAAGATACAGCATCACTTATAATACGACTCTTCTAAGACTGCGCGTATAATAAGACTCTCTTTTCCGATAACCCCAATATGCAACACTTGTAGTAATAATAAAATAATAAATATTTATTGATTTAAACTCTAGTGAGACTAAAATCTCTAGATCTCTCCCTTATAAGTGTGTTTTTACGTTTGAGAAAATATGGGCACATTTAAGATGTGGTTTTACGAAAATAGATACAGAATAACACTTTTATAATTAACTATTTTGAGATTTATAAAGAATCGGAATCGGGAATTTAGCACAGAATCGTTAATTGTATCAGAATCGGGAAAATATTTGAATCGTCCCATCACTAATATATATATATATGTATATATATATATATATATATACATATATATATATGTTGTAGAAAACATAAATTGATATATTAACATTCTTCATTAACGCCGATTATAATATAATAAAGTAAAAATAATATCGGCTCTTTTAAAATATCGTTTAGAATTTGAGATATTAATAGAAATATAAGACACCGCAACGATATTACATTTTTTCTTAAAAGTATAATTTTTTAATCGAAATAAAAAATTACTGACTTCCTTGCGTGACCGCAGTGTGCTTTGCGTTGCATTAAATTAAAAAAAATATTAGAATTAAGAAATAGATTACTTGAGTACATCTGAACCGAAATGCATTATGGTGAACTTTCATTACGGATTTTTGTTTGTTTGTTTGTTTAAAGGGGCAGAGCATGTATGAGCGAAAGTATTTATTTCCGTAACAGCAATGCGCGTGTCTAAAGGAGAGTGCTCAGTTTTTCATTTACAATATCAAACTAGATTGCAACACCAGAAATGAATTGTAATGAAAGATCATGAAAGAGGCTTTTCACCCGAAATTCTAATTTTCTGTCTACTGTCCATGTGATGAAAATGCTCCAGACGAAGCATTAAGCCACAGTTAAAATATAGGACTTCAAGGTTAAAAGCTAGTTAATTTTAAGTGTACATTTTTTTTTACATAGTCATCACCACTTATCAAGGCCCAAAACCACTCGATAAGAAGGGTTAAAGAGTGTACAGTAGTCAATTGGACAATATAGTAATGGTTAGTGATGGAAATTCGGTAATTTGATAACTTAAGTGAAACGGTTCATCAAGAACTTGTTTATGTTGGACTTGAAGACAACCATATTGTAGTCAGTTGGAGAGCAGGCAAACGGAAGACAGTTCTACATGTATGCAGTTCTAAGTCTGGTTTAGGCAGAGATAAAGAGTGAGGGAAATTATTGATAGTGTTTTCAGCTAGACGAGTGTAAAAGTCTGGCGAGGGGAACCATAGATTAAAGCTCAGTCGAGCACTTGCCATAAATCCCGGCCCAGAAAACAGCAATTCTCCCCTCAAGATCAAAAACATCGCTCATGGAATGTGAGAACAAAAGGACAAAATGTGGAATGTAGACCCATGCTCCATTTTCTGACTCCCAACAGGATTAGTACTCCAGTTTACCTAGCCTTTATATGGTTAGAGGAATTACTAAGGAGTCAGATAGGTTCTCAGACCATAAAAAACCAACCATGTGTGATCAGAAAAAAAGATGTAAGCGTTATCTGAACTGTTTTACAGAAAGTTATTGAATCATTCAAGAATCGCAGACTTAGCTCCAATCCTCATCACGTAAGAATTGGACATATTGTTCTTTTTATAATTTCCGTAAGAGATAATCGTAGTCTGCCGTATAATAAATATACGGAAATACATCTGCGTTATAACAAAACGAAAACAGGAATTGAATAAGAAAACAATAAAAACGAATAGTGAATTAATTATTTGTACTTTTGCAAAGAAATATGCTAATTAACTTACCTTAAAACGTCGATCGTATAAACATGATACGTATATTAATAGAGATAAACATTGATCTTCTATTTTGAATACGAATTTCATGTTTTAATTCCACCGTCGGAATTAAAATTCCACCGTTGGAAAATGAATTCCACCACCGGAAAATTTTCAGGACGTTTTAAAAATCATAACATATTTTCACATCTTTCGGCGATATCCAGTTAACGTATATTCAGTAATCATTTAATCGAAGTATGAAAGCAAATATAACGAGTCTTTTTTTTTTTTTTTTTTTTTTTTTTTTTGCTATAGGTATTAATAAGTCACCGCTTATCAAAGCCCAAAATCGCTTCCGGACAAAGGTTAATGAGTGGCAGATAGACGGTGACACAGCGCCCGAAAGATTGGTAACGATGGTTAAAACTCGACAGAACCCAATCATAAAAGAGGATGGCTCAAGAATATATAATATTTTCATCCGAAACAAGGCACATCACCACTTCAATGTAGGGGGCTAATATCTGGGACATAATTTGCAGAGATACTATGTAGGTAGTTGAGCAGCAAGAAAACTGTTAACATTACATTTGAAATTCTGCATGTCAGTACAGCAAGGGAAGCAGAGAACTAGAAGGGAATTTAAAAGTCTAGAAATCCTAGAGAAGAAACTACTGGAGTAGAGGGTTTTCTGACATCTAATCATCCCTTCTGTGTAGGGGTGGGATTA
Source organism: Euprymna scolopes (assembly GCF_053919585.1). NCBI lineage: Eukaryota > Metazoa > Mollusca > Cephalopoda > Sepiida > Sepiolidae > Euprymna > Euprymna scolopes. Next base: position 124,588,226 of record NC_136495.1, read on the forward strand.
AGCTGCTTATCGGATTTGTCTGGGGTATTTACATCGTGAGAGTACAATGGCTTGAAGTTCTTCGGAACACCTACCATTAAAGTACTTGTAAAACATGCAGAGGGATGCAACATTGCTATATATTGGATCCAGTATAATATAATAATTAATACGAGATCTGTATTAATACAAAATATCATATTTAAACGTATTTAACGACCGGACAATACTGGGCGGGCTGCTAGTATAGGAACGATTTAAAAGTTTTTTTTAAAAAATGACTCGTGCGCCAACACAGAGAATCGAAACCAAATGTATAGCTTACAATTTACTTTTTCTGTAATGCCTGAGCTATGAAGACATGTTTGCAGCAAGGCTTAAAATTAAAACATGAACCAATAGCTATTACGTTACGCATGCGCATTCGTAATGCTGTCGTTCGACCTTCACCTAGCAAATTCCATTTTTTTTCATTTTCACACTTTTGCACCGAATTTCTCAAATATAAAGTTTAGTGTGGGTTCGAATACCTACATAAGAAGTTGTCTGCAGATCAAAAACCGACAGAAAAGTTTGATGGGCATTTTTTACGCAAATATTACGCAAGTATAAATCATGTAGAATATCTGGATGAATATAATTACACGTAATAGTTAACTAAAGATGATCAGCTCATAAGAAAACCGTACAAAAACTAATAGGGAATTAATTAAAATGAATGTTTAAAAGAATATGCGAATTAACTAGATCTTTTTTTAGTGAATTTAATTCCATAAACTATATATAACAAAGTTGTATTTTCTTTTTAAATAAATAGTAAAATAAGTTTTTTTTCATATAAATATCAATACACACAATTTTTTTTATAGGACTATATATTAGAAACTTTAGGTTTGTATTACTGTACACATAGATTCGAAAAAGTTGTCAAAAAACAAATATATAACAAATAAATGTTATCAAAGGCAAGATAAGTTATTTTTCTACCAAATTGGATATATTTTTTGTGTTTTTTATTCAATGTAACATGTTTATTCAGCTCGAAAAGCATGCAGTGTTTACCGATGTATTGGAAAATTCAAAATGGTGCCCGACTCTCTCTTTAACACGGTAAGTTTGGGAAAAGGTGTTATGAATAATAAACTAGACAAAATACTATTAACAATACACCGAATATATGTCAACTTATGTCACGGTAACATATATTGAGCGAATTTCTAACAGTATTTTGTCTAGTTTCTTATTTATAACAGCTTTTCCCAAACTTACTGTGTTAAAGAGAGAGTCGGGCGCCATTTTGAATTTTCTATGGCATCGGTAAACACTGTATGCTTTTCGAGCTGAATAAACATGTTACATTGAATAAAAACACGAACATTATATCCAGTTTGGTAGAAAAATAACTTATCTTGCCTTTGATAACATTTATTTGTTATATATTTGTTTTGTGACAACTTTTTCGGATCTATGTGTACAGTAATACAAACCCGAAACTTTTCTTGAATTCTGTAACAGTGAGGTGGACAATGAGTAATCAACAATTCTCACATCTTAACTCGTTTTAACAGCTCGTATAAGGTAGATTTGTTTTTTCGTGTCTGGTTTGTTATATAAAAAAAAATCCCTCAACATTTTTAAACATGTTCATCAGGTTTCATGCTTGACACATAGAAATACTCCGGAGAGTTGGCTCTATACACTTATAATAGCCAACAAAACAAAGATGGCGGAAAAAATAAATACCGAAAAAGTAAATCTAACTATAAGCTGATGCTATTCTCTATCTATATAAGAGCCAGGTACGTCCAAGGATGGAATACTGTTGCCACATCTGGGCAGGAGCTGCTAGAAAGGACTTGTCCTGCCTTGATTGAGTTCAAATAGACTTCGTAGCCTCGTAGGAGATGTCCTTTTCTCTTCCTTGCAACCTCTATCTCACAGAAGAGATGTTGCGAGTTTGTCTCTGATGTATCGTTATTTTCATGGAAAGTGTTCGACTGAGCTTCAATCTATGGTCCCCCCTCGCCAAACTTTCACAAGAAACACTCGTCTAGCTGTAAACACTATCAATAATTCCCCCCACTCTTTATCTGTGCCTAAACCTAAACGTAAATTCCATGAACAAAGCTTATTTCTTAGAACTGCACGCCTGTGGAATTGTCTTCCTATTTCCTGCTTTCCGGCTGACTACAATATGATTGTGTTCAAGTCTAAAGTAAATAAGTTCTTGATGAGCCGTTCCATATAAGTTATCAAATTTACCAAATTTTCATTACTAATGATTACTATATTGTCCAATTTCTACTGTACACACTTTAACCCTTATCCTTGAGTGGCCTCTGGGCCTTGATAATGTGGTGATGCCTATGTAAAAAAAAAGCAAGATAGTTTACTCTTTTAACTAAATAAGGTCTCAGACGTTGTTTACTTGTTTTTGTTAGCGATACTTTTTTAATGAATTAAATTATTTATACGAGAGTACATTTTTACCTACATGCGAGTTGGGAATAATTTTCCCATTTGCCAATTTGATACGCCCAAATGAAGAGTGGCAGATATATTGTTTTAAAAATATAATTATCCACTGCCACGTATTTCGTCGTCTACAACTCATCAGAGTCGCTGAATCTGGATGCAGCTACACTGATAAGTCGTAGACAACGGAACACGTGTTAGTGGATAATTATATTTTAAATAAGATCTAATGTATTTTAACTTATTTTAAAGTGTTAATTCATTTGAAGCAAGAGTAATGCTTGTTGAGTTAGATTAAAAAAAATGACAGTTCTGTTACAGCCATTTGGACCCTCCGAAATTAAAAAAAATCGATAATACAACAAAATACTAATTGAAACCCATTACAATAAATGTCATCAGTTGTGCGAAAATGTAATTTTCAACTGATATTTTCTTTAATTTTCGATTTTTAGTGATTATCAAGGGTCTAAGCGACTATAACGAAACAGCCACTTCTGTCGTTCTAACTCGACAGACTTGACACTACTTTTGTTTCAAAATAAATAAATACTTTAAAATAAGTTAAATCAAAATATATCATCTATAACATTTATTGTTGATATTTTTAAAACCTTTCTTTTTATTTGTTGGCTATTTTAAAAAAAGTGCCCAACAATACAAATAAGAATAACTGTTGCCCCAAAATAATTTTTTAAAATTTCAAATAGTATTTTCAAATTTCATGTAAAACAGGAAGCTTTTGGACCATATGGCCACAGATTACCCGGTTTTCCGATCAGCGGCATGTTATAATTTTTTAATTCTGTCAAGGCTGAGAAGCTTCTGTTGAGTCATCATAATAATCTTCATCGTCAATCCCAAATTGTTTAAGCAGGTGTGGAGTGTGGAGGGCAAGTTTTACTGGGGACAAACGAACTTCGGATCCGGTTGGTAAGCTAGGCAGAAATATTTGTGCATTCGTGCGTGACAGAGTTTAAATACTGTTCAGTTTTGACACTCTACGTAGGAGCGTTTTTCAGCGAGCACGTGTTTAGCTATGGGAAGAGACACAGTGGCGACGAAACCTTGAACTTAAAAGGTTTTTCTCAGAGTCAACATCAACTGATGAGCAAGTCGCAACTGCTCGTTTCTTCTTCTTCTTCTTCTTCTTCTTCTTCTTCTTCTTCTTCTTCTTCTTCTTCTTCCCCACCTGCTAATCGTGTATCAATTAAATGAAAGGGCTTCTACTTGCCAAATCTTTATCCTCCCCCAAACTTAAGCTTCCATTAAAACGGAATAAAAATCATTGTATCTAGTTTAACGGCAGCGGCCTTCTATAAAATGAAGTAAGCTTCATCTTTTTTTTTATTGTTGACAATGACCATCATTAACATAAATGAACACCGCATGCTTGTCACCAGGAACGCCGTGATAAACCGTTTGAATACGTCCGTATGCATCGATCGTAAGTTGACTCATAGCTTCTTCTTTATCACCCCGAGCAAGGAATATTTCTACTTCGATATAAGAGACTACTATGTTGGACTCACATCAAACAGGGCAGTGTCGGGAGTTTAGCAGGGATATATCTATTCAAATTACATTTAAACTCCTGCAGTCAGGGAAGCGAGAAACAGGGAGGAAATTGCAAATCTTGCAGTCTGAGTGAAGAAACAATTAGAATACAAAGCTCTATGGCATCTGCGGATCTCAACAGTGAAAAGGGTGGGGTTTTGCTGATTGTCGTGTTAGTCAGGAATATGTACGTCGTAAGGACAAAATTACTCCACATTTATCAAAGCACATTCCGTTAAAGCACTTGCAAAACAGACACAGGGAGGCAATATTGTGGCGATGGGACAGAGGTTAGAGCCTAGCCGATAGTGCGGCACCTATTAGATTAGAGACTCTTGTTTTTTTACTCCGTTTAATAGTGAGGAATTGACGTAAGTCCACCAGTCAAGATGTGGCAACAATACTCCATGCATGAGTAAAGTGCCGCTTTATTAGATATAGAACACTCTCTGGTTTGATTTATTTTCTAGGATGGAAAAAAGAGGTCACCTTCTTTGCAGCATCTTTGACAATTTCCTCAAGATATTTTTTCCGATTCATATTACCTGTGAATGTTAACCTGAGAAGTTTGAAGGTTGGTTTTTCGGTAGGATTTTATCTGTCATGTAAATCGGTGGTTGAGAAGATTTTTTTAGTTGGAACAGGTAAGAAGCTTATTCTTAGTATCATTCTCTTTTAAATCCATTTTCGGCCCAAACCTCTACAAACTGAAAGTCGTTTGTGAGGCTTCTCCATTGCATTGGATACGTGCATCTTCGTTTTCTCTTCCTGAGTATTATAAAACGTGGTGTCCTCAGCAAATATACCCATCTCGGACACAATTTTATCAAAGAATTCGTTTAAGTATATCAGTAACAATGAAGATTCAACGATGGATCCTGAAGCACACCTACATTAACATCATGTTTAGATATATGACCATCAAGGTCAACTTGGATTTTGCCCCGGTCTCGGAAAGATCGGATTAATGTTCACAAATACCATATGATTAAATTTTCACTACCACGACTTATTATATGCGTTTTAGTATTTCTCCGCATTTCTCTCCCTATCTTATCTCTTATCTCCTCCGTTTTCTTAATACATTATAACACATTTCTACTCCTATATCTATATATATATATATTACACAGGAGTGACCACTTATCAAGGCCCAGAGGTCACTCGAGTATAAGGGTTAATGAGTGTACAGTAGTCAAGGTGGCAATATCGTTAGAAGTGAAAATATGCTAAATTGGATTACTTAAGGGGACGGTTTATTAAGAATTTGTTTATGTTGGGCTTGAAGACAATACTATTATAGTCAGCTGGAAAGCAGGCAAACGGAAGAGAGTTCCACAGGCGTGCAGTTCTAAGAAAGAAGCTTTCTTCATGGAATATACGTTTAGGTTTAGGCGCAGATAAAGAGTGGGGGAAATCATTGATGGTGTTTTCAGCTAGACGAGTCTTTCTTCTGAAAGTTTGGCGAAGGGGGAACATAGATTGGATGTCAGGTGAGCACCTGTCATGAAAATAACGATAAACGTCTCTTCCGTAAGAAATATGGTTGCAGGGAAGAGAAAAGGGCATCCCCTACTAGGCTACAAAATCTCTTTTGAGCTCTGTCAAGGCAGGATAAGATCTTTCTAGCAGATCTTGCCCAAATGTGGCAACAGTACTCCATCCTTGGACGTACCTGACTCTTATATATGTAGAGAATGGAATTAGCAGTAAAGTATCTCCTGAATCGATAGAAGGATCCCACCTTTTTCACAGCGACCTTGACAACGGATTTGATATATGTGCTCTATTTTAGATCAGGAGTAAAGGCCAAGCCCAGAAGCTTGTGAAAACATAGAGGCTCCACAAGACGAGAGCCAGTCATTTCAATTGATGCTAGATTGTGAGAAGAGCATTGGTGATGTAAAGGTAGAAGCTTGGTTTTAGATACATTAAAAGTAACCAGCCACATCTTAACCCATTGCACTACGTGCTCAAGATCAGAGGGAAAATCATACAGAACTTGATCATTTACGGCCTTTGATATGCTGCATTAGATGGTAGTGTCGTCAGCATGAATGCATACGGATGATCTAAGGATATCATTTGGAAGATCATTGTTGTAGACAAGGAAGAGAGTTGGGTCCATGATGGATCCCTAGACGACTCCAGCATTATTAATTTGAGCTTCTGATTTCAGCATATAAACTACTACTCTTGCGAACCTATCAGAGAGAAATGATTTAATAATTGAAAAGATATTTCCAGCTATACCGTAGCTGGAGGTCTTGTGAAGTAGACCTTTAGGCCTATCAAATGTCTTTGCTATGTCAAGAGCAGTTGCCCTAGAAAAGAAGTCTCCGTCGGGAAATTAGCTAATCCTATGAAATATAACCGTAAGCGCATCTGCTATCGATCTAGCAGAAGGGAAACCATATTGTGTGCCACTAAGAAGGTCTTTTTTGCTGATGTAGTTGATTACTTCTCTATTTAACACATATTCCACCACAGGAGACTTATTGGTTTGTACTGAGAAGGAGATGACCGATCACACGAATTCTTAAATACAAGGCATACTGATGAGATTTTCCAGGGTGTTAGAAAGCAATTCCCCCCTAAGACGACGCTTAAACAGTTTTGCAAGTATGAGAGCTTGTTCTGGTTGAAGCTGTTTCAGCACTATTATTGGAATGCCGTCAAGGCCAGTTGCTTTACTGGGATCAAGGTTTTTGATTAGCTTGGTAACATCACGCACAGATATTTGTATGTTGCATAGCGTGTTTTTGATACAGGAGAAAATACGGGGACTTAAGGACCTTGGTCACATAGGGTAAAATTAACTGCAATGTTCTTAGCAAAGAGTTTGGCTTTGTCTGATGCTGACGATATTACCTCAGGCCCATTTATAATAGTTGGGATACAGCACACGCTTCTGTCCAGGATTCTGTTTGCTATTTGACAAAACTGGTGGACACCAAGCCGCTGCTCAGCTACTTTTAACTAGACGGACTGAGCATACAACTTTCTCGCATTCTTTATTACTCTTTTACAGAGGTTGCTGAAAGCGGTTTTAGTCTCAGTATATTTATTACATGGAAGCAATTGAAAAAGTAATTTCTCTGCACAATGGTAGCAGAACATTCTGGAGAGAACCACTGCTTGCTGTTGTGTTTTTGCTGGAATTTTGTCGAGGGTATGGAACGGTCTATACCTACAATTAACCATTGCGCCAGGTTTGCTACTATAGAGGACACATCCTTTTTAAACATGGAATGTATAGGTAGATATATAAATGTTCGGAAGCTATTCCAGTCAGCCATAAAATATCGATATACTGTACGATGGAGAGGTACGTATGAGGATATTACATTTCGTTTTTATCTTAATTGACACAATAGAGTGGTCGGAAAATCCCAGTGGAGACAGTACGGAAGATGAACATAGCTCAGGGCGAGTTGTGAGAAAAAGGTCTAGGAGACTTGCATACTGGTCGTCAGTGTCGTGCACACGAGTGGGCACGTGAACAATCTGAGTGAGGTCATAAGCAATAAAGAAATCGAGACAGAACCTCCCCTTATCACATGTCTTGTTTGAGTGGGTTAACCGTTCCACATTTTGGACATTCAAGTCTCCACAGACGTGAATGTTAGCCGAAGGATGAGCAGATAGAATGTGGTCAATTTTCTCAGATATGCTCTTACAGAGTAGTAATCCCTTTGTTGTGGGGGCGATAGAGGGCAAATATAAACGTATTCGTGTGAGCAAGTGCTACCCGGAAGCACATGTAGGATAATTTGGGGTCTTCTCTGGAGATATCCCTACCACATGGAAAGCCATTTTTAACGTAGGCACATATTCCATGCCCATAGCGATCTTGGGTGTCACATTTGGAAGTTATATTAGAATATCCTTTAATTACGAACTTATCGAGGGATATAGTCGGTCCGATGCCAGTTTCGTTGTAATTGGGTTCAACCTCTGGAAGGTGGGAACGTTGACCCTTGATGTTTGAGAAAGGGACATGGGTTCTACGTTGGAAGTTGGAGATCTGTGTTTAATCGTGTATTTTTTCTTGAAATTTCTCATGATGAAGTTTTGGGATTTGTGAAATAGGTCGATAAATTTGCCTAGAGCAGGGCAGAGGGGAAAAGTAAGAGAGAAAAAGAAACGACGAAATATATATATATATATTTATTAAACACATAATATGGTAAAGCTGTAACAATTACCCACTAATATGGCATCGAGAAGCCCCACTAGAAGCTACTGTATGGTCAGAATACCAAATGGCAATACAGCAGCCCACATACTTTTCACCTGCTGGTAAGACAACCTCCTTAAGTGGTTATTCGAAAGTTCGGGTCCCTGACTATCAGGCGGATAACGTCAGCCCAGTAAAAACATTTACTTCCAGCACCCTTGACAGGGCTACAAGGATAGACATAGAAAGAAAGAATTTCTGACATCTCTGGCGACTGTTCACACAAAATACTGCCAACGTAGAATACAGCTTTTTATTCTCCCTTTGTCAGAAAAGTCACTCATTAAAAATGAGGACTGAGTGACAAAGAAGAATAAACAATAGTAACAGGAGCTGCCGATAACGCATCCACAGTGCCTTGTCTACTTACCAGTAATAAATAATCTATATATCTATAAAAGTGAAAGTGTCTGTGTGTGTATGTGTGTCTGTGTGTGTACATTCCCCTACGCAATAACTCTGTCATTGTTAAGTCTACAGACTCGAAATTTGATGTACAGGGTACTGAGATTTGGGAAAATCGATGTGATCGGTTTTCGGCCAGAAATTTGGCTGTTAATGGGTCAAAGTTCAACGATTTGACCTTTGAGAATTCTACCAAACTCCTTCGACAATTTTGGGTCTACACACTTGAAATTTTAGATATAAGTTCATTGGACATGGATCTAACTTATAACTTGATTTGAGCCCAAAACGATAATTTTTAAGGGGTCATAATAGGGATCAAAGTAAAACAAAATTGATCACTTTTTTTTTGCTCAACATACATCTCCAAATTCCCGGGAAACGCCGGGCATCTATGATAGTGATAATGTAAAGCAATGTACTTTATATAAGTTCAGTTGACGTGCTTAAGGGAAAGTATGGTGGTAGATTACCCTCTCACTAACTGAAAATAAATAGAATTATCGGATCTATTTCTGCTATATTTAAAGTCAACTTGGTAGATATAATTAGTCAACTCATGGACGAGAAATTCTATTATTATATAATCTAATGAATCAAATGAAAAAATATAAATTAAAAACTGAAATAAATAAAGTAAATATTAACATTTGCATCAAATAAAAATATAAAACAAATATCGCAACAATCATCTGCTAAAAGTCTTCGTCTACAATGCAAACTATTAAAGATAGTCTCAGCTTCAAATACAGTTCAACGTTCAAAGAGGTTTTAAAATTATCAGTCAAACACGTGATCATGTTGCAAACTTGAACTATTAATGTTTGAAAATAAAATGAGAGATACAACGAGGGAGTAAACAGAATAGAATTCTCGAATCGTTAAAATCAACTTGATATATATAATGAGTACATTCATAGACGAGACAATCTCTTATTAAATAAAACAATGAAATACAAAAATATAAATTAAAAACTGAAATAAATATAGTTAATATTAACATTTGCATCAAATAAAAAATAAAATAGATATCGCAAAAACTTATCTGTTAAAAGCTTCAGTCTTCAATGCAAACTATTATATAGTTTTAACCTTTCTTTAACTCATATCTAAGTAAACGTTATTAAGATAGTTTTTAGGATACTAGAATTTCAGCCCGGCGTTGCCCGGGTGTTTGGATGTGTATGTTGAGCCCTCCCCCCCAAAAAAAACAGTGGTAGTAAGAAGGCAGGCTCGAACACGTCCAGCGAACGAGGAAAAGAAACGGAAAAAACCTGACGTCTTTGGTGTTACGACCATCGCCAAAACGGAAGTGACTTATGTTTAAATTAAGGCTAAACTATCGAAAGGAGAGGATGACTTTCAAAAAACTCGGCGAAAAAAGCGATCCCCTGTAGAAATGTGCTCAGTTGAAGGTGAGGATAATTTTTTTGCCAATTTTTCGATATTTCTCGTCTGAAAAGTCGAACTTCAAAACGATACTGATCTTAGTAAAATCCGTCGCCTCTGTCGAAAGTTTTAGGCAGACATGCCAACATACATACATACATACATACATGCATACATTTTTTTTACATAGTACGTCACCACTTATCAAGGCCGATAGGCCACTCAAGGATAAGACATACATTTATATATTGGTAACTAAAAAATTTCGGGCCAAACCGATTAAAAAGCTTGCCCTATCTTTGAATACGCTTTATGTAAAATTTCAAATGTTTAGACCAGAAATTTGGTAGAGACCGTAGAGGTCAACTTTTTAAAAACTTGACCCCTATTATAACCCCCTAGGATTTATTATTTTGGGCTCAAATCAAGTTATTAAGTTAGATCCATACCCAAGGAACCTATATCTAAAATTGCAAGTGTTTATACGCAAAATTGGCAGAGATGTTTGGTAGAGTTCTCAAAGGTCAAATCGTTGGACTTTGACCCCTTAACAGCCAAATCTCAATACCCTATATATCAAATTTTGAGTCTGTAGACTTAAAATTGACAGAGTTATTGCGTAGGGAAATGTATACAGACAGAGAGACACACAGACAGACGCACAGACACGTTCACTTTTATAGATATATAGATTTATGTTCCTGGCTTTCCTCTCTTTCTGATGAGAAGCATTTAGCTTGGAAATGATATTGCCTAAAGATGTGCTTTTTCCATCTTCCTTAGTAATCTGATGATACGATAAAGTTTATTTAACATTGAATTCTACCCTTTATTTATACACACATACCCACACATTTATTTAAAAGTATTTTTGTTGTTGAGCGCGGTTTAGAAAACAAAGAAAAGCAATCCACTAGCGAGATGCAACGTTCACAACTTCTGGTCACATTTGCATTTATAAGTGCTTCATTTTTATTAATTCTCATGGTCCAGCTAATATACTAGCAAACGGACACAAAGGTGATTTGACAGCTGGATTCGAATCACTTGACTCGCAATAACCATCATTCATGTACAGATGATTACGGACGTATGAAATACAAGTGCCTCTATGTGTAAAAATAATTCATTAATTATATATATATATATATATATATATATATATATATATATATATATGTATGTATGTATATATATATATGTGTATGTATGTATATATATATATATATATATATATATATATATATATATATATATATATTAGTCCTCGCGCGAAAGATCAGAACACAAAATGTTTTAAATAATATTAATAATAGAATAACAATAAAAAAGAATTTCGTTGGCGAGGACTACTATTGACCGTAACCAGTTATACAGTCCTTTTGAAATTTTCATCTCTATTTTTCTCGTTATATACTGAATATTTGTTAATGAAATCTATATGAAATATGTTCCTTATTAAATGTTAAAGATTTTTCTATTCCGAAAGAAGTTTAAACAAATTTAATCTAAAAAAATTATTTTAAAGTTTTTGTTAAAAAGAAATTCAGATTTTCCCATTATTCAGACCTTTATCGCAAAGAGGAAGTTGCAAAAAATAAGTTGTGGTATAAGGAGAAATACAAACTGAAACAGAGAGAATATTCAGACCTGTAATAATACAAAGATGGGGTTGCAAAAATGAGTTGTGGTGTGAGGAGAGATACAAACTGAAATAGAGAGAAGGATAAGTTTTAAAATATAATCTTAAAATGATAAGATACAAGTTAGAAAAGCATTTCATCCAAAGCATGAAAATTGTTAAACAAAATGTTTTTACTATAAGCTTTAAAAATAAAGGTACAAGATTCAATTTGAAATTTATTTATCCTCAAAGTGCACTTTTATAAGTTTTACAAAGTGAGGTATAAAAAGTTAATTTAAATTGAATAAAAAAATAACCTTGGATTTATTTTATGTTTTTGTTGCAACTTAAAAACATTATCTTTCGTCTAGCAATTAATGATATAGATATAAAATTTTCAATGATTTTTTTTTAAGTGCACTTTGAAGATAAATAAATTTCAAATTTATTTTTAAAGCCTATAGCAAATGCACTTTTTTTAAACAATTTTCATGTCCTGGATGAAATGCTTTTCTAACTAGTACATATATATATATATATATATATATATATATATATATATATATATATATATATATATATATATATTGGTGAGACTATCGCCAAAAACATTGCTCTTGACCCCGAACTTAACACGCGACTTGGCCTAGCCTTTACCAAATTTGGGAGGCGCATGCAACGCGTTTGGAAGACAAGCATCTGACCATCAAGACGAGAGTCTGTGTGTACGAAGTGTTTGTGTTAAGTATCCTTCTCTATGGGACTGAGATGCGGTCTGCATATCGTCTACAACAGTTCATGGTTAGTGCCGTCCATACAAGATGTGTCTGTTCACTCAATGGTGTGTCATTGGAGGACAGAATGAAAAACGAAGAGCACTTCAGACGGACAGGTTCGGGTGCAATTTCTTTGAGACTTAAGTTTATGAGACTTCGGTGGGCATGCCATGTAAGCCGAATGTCATGTGAACGCATACCTCACAATGTATTACATGGTGTTTTGAAAGATGGTACACGGCCTGTTGTTCTTCCACGTCTGAGACTAAAGGATAGGCTAAATCGAGATCTAAAAGATTTCGGTATGGGATGCTTACAATGGACAGCATTACTCTGGGATCTGGATGTTTGGCGATACAAAAGTTATGCCTGGAAAAAAGAGAAAAACCGAAAACCTCAAACTCAAAATACATCGATCCAACACTATAGTTTTGACCTCTATAGCATTGTTGGTCAGGACAGACGCTCACAAAAGAGAGAACAGATATATATATATATATATATATATATATATATATATATATATATATATATATTTGACCTATATTGGAGCCCCATCAAAATATCTGTTTGGGCGATAATAGATTTCGTTGTTAAATCTCTCTTTTTCTTTTCCTTTATATATATATATATATATATATATATATTTATATATATATATATATATATAGATAGATAGATATAGGTATGTATGTATACATATATAGATATATGTATGTATATGTATATATATATATATGTATGTATATATGTGTATATATATATTATTTTAAAAAAAACAAGCGGGAGACCAGTACCCGCATTAAGCTGGTCTGCAGTTTGACTTGTTGCTGGCTATCTTGCTCTTGCTTGTTGCTGGATGTCAACATTTTGAACCGAGAGAGAGATTTAGCTGTCGTACAAAGCTAAAACTCTGTAACACCATCTTTGTATAGATACTCCCTCAGGTATTTGTCTATTATAAAAAAAAAGAAAGAAAAACGTCCTGTGGCGATAAAAAAGCTGTGACGTGTGTACGCCTGTAATGCTGGATGCATGTAACAATTATTCTGCCATCATTATATGTATCTATGTATGTATATGCGTATGTATATTTATATATGTATGTGTGTGTATATTTATATATGTACATGTGAGTTTATATGTATTTGTATCTATGTGTATATGTATGTATATGTGTCTATGTGTAAATACATTTTTGTGTGTACATATATACATTTATAAATGTTTCTATGCATGTATGTGTGTACATGCATGCATGCATGTGTATGTATGCAGGTGTGTATGCATATGTATTTGTATGTGTGCATGTATGTGTGTATGTGTATTAATGCATATATATGGATGTGTATGTATATGTAGGTAAGTGTATGTATATATATGTGCATATGTGTACGTATATGTATGTGTACGTATATGTGTGCATGTATTTGTATATGTGGATGTATATGTATGCATATGCGTATATATGAATGTGGGTGTGTATATGTATGTTTGTGTATTATGCATTGTGTATGTATATGAGCGTATGCTTATAGACATGTATGTATGCATGTATGTATGTATGTATGTATGTATACATTTATATGTATGTATACCAATGGCCGTCTTGTTTATGTTTGCATTTGTGTGTGTATGTATATGTATGTGTGCGTATTGCGTATCGTGTATGTACCCATGTATATATGTGTGTGCGTGTATATATATGTATGTATAACAATGACCGTCTTTAGTGTCATGTCTGCTTGAGCATGTGAATTCGCTGGCAGGACTATATGTCTTTTTTTTTCGGGCTCATGAACTTTCAGTGTCTGAGGGAGTGGCACTCGTCTGATAAGACGTTGCAATCATCATATATATGTATATATATGTATGTATGTGTATATATATATATTTCTTTATTTCTTTTATTTCCTTATTTCTATCTTTCCCTTTTTCTTTTTGTTTTTTCTTTTTCTTCACCTCTTATAATTTGATTATCCCACTACCAAGTTTTTAAATTTTAGAATAAGATTTCATTTGGATACCCTTTTCACTTGTGCAGATTTTTAAACATGATGCGTAAGCAATTTCTTTTCGTTGCTTTATTTATTTCATTTCATTTTGCTTTGTCTATCTTCAGAAACTATTTTTTAAATCCACAAATTGAAAATAATTTGGATTGGATTTTGAAACTCATATATTAAAAAAAAAAAACATTAAATAAATATATGAAAATTTATATGTCTATTAAAAAACATCGTCACCGGACTTATTAAATAAAATATTTACCGGAAATGAAGAAACCAAAGAATCATTCCTTCTTCGGATTGTTACTTTGTGCCGTGGAAAAATCAAGAAACGCATTCGATCCCTTTACCTCACTGCAACCAAAGACTCTCACTTCGGAATTTACCATACATTTTTGATATGAAGTTTAATATTTTGAACCAATATATAATTGCTCTTACTCAATGATGTAAAATCTTTAATAACATTTAATTATGATTTTCTATGTTTATTAGGTGTAAACGATTTATAATATTTGCTAATATTTTCTTCCCTCAGGAGAGGGGTAAACATCGAAAACCTATGGGTTAAGGAGATATACTTATTGAAATGTATTCTTTGTCTTACATATAATAACAATTCTAGATTTGAAATGTATTCTTTGTCTTACATATAATAAAAATTCTAGATTTGAAATGTATTCTTTGTCTTACATATAATAAAAATTCTAGATTTGAAATGTATTCTTTGTCTTACATATATAAAAATTCTAGATTTGAAATGTATTCTTTGTCTTACATATAATAAAAATTCTAGATTTGAAATGTATTCTTTGTCTTACATATAATAAAAATTCTAGATTTGAAATGTATTCTTTGTCTTATATATAATAAACATTCTACATTTGAAATTTTCACATCATAAAATTTTAATTACTAAATTATAATATGTATATATATATATATATATATATATATATATATATATATATATATATATATATACATATATATATAGATATATAATAAAATAAACGTTTTTTCTTAACCCTATTCCCTCTGCTTCACTTTTTGTTATCAAGTAAGATCTTTGATTACTTGTAGTTTCATCAAATGCTTTTGCAAGCAAAATCCGATCCCGCATTTTGCTAAATCTTACTCTCTGATTAGAAGGAAAGTATTTCTTCGAAACTCCGCGAATTAAGGACTATCCACTTATTTAGTGTTTCCTTTTCAAATTAAATCTGCTTTTAGCTCTTTTTCCAAGTGTTTATATATATATATATATATATATATATATATATATATATATATATATATATATATATATATATATATATATATATATTAAAAAGTTTGATTCATGCCCAGGTAATCTACATCTACAATTTCAAGTATTTAGACCCAAAATTAACGAAGTTTGGTAGAGTTGGCAAAGGTCAACTCTTTCAACTTCGATCTCTTGCCAACCGAATTTTCGCCCCTAAAATAATTAAAAACCTTTGCTGCATGTCTGATACGCTTTATATAAAATTTCAAATGTTTAGACCCAAAATTTGCTTAATAGTTTGCTAAAAACTACAAAGCTCACATCTTTTAAACTTTGGCTAAATATCCGTCCAAAAACCGATTAAAAAGCTTGCCCTATATTTGAATACACTTTAAGTAAAATTTCAAAAGTTTAGACCAAAAATTAGCTTAGTAATTTGGTCAAGACCACAGAGGGTAATTTTTTTTTACTTTGACCCCAATTTTGACCCCTTAGCATTTATTGTTTAGGGCTCAAATCAAATTAAAAAGTCTGATCCATGTCCAAGTAATCTACATTTACAATTTCAAGTGTCTTGACTCAAAATTACCGGTGAAGTTTAGTAGAGTTTTCAAATGTTTAATCGTTTAACTTTGACCCCCTTGCCAGCCACATTTCTGGCTGAATACTGATTCAAAAGATGCTCCATTATTAGGAAAATTTCCAAATTAAACACATAATATTTATTTATATATCCGTTACAAAAAATTAGAAAAAAACTACCCCCCGCCCCGAAAAAAAACAAAAAAAAAAACAGTAACGTCAATTTCAAATCGGATTAATATCTGGTCCTATGTCGGACTCTCTTTAGACTTTATTTCCACGAAATTTCTGAATTCTGCTTACGTCACAAAATTTGCGCACCGGTGGTTCTGAAAGCCGCTTAATCTTCGAACGCTAATTGATAGAACTTAGTATTTTTCTCTCCCGTTTTTTAACCATTTATTTTCTCGTTATCCCATGAAATGTTGCAATGTCCATTTTTTAAGGCTAATAATAATATATTAATATGCTTTCTTCATATGTAAAATTCAACTGTGTTTTATTTTTAATCTACAGTTTCGTCTACGTTGTATATTAGATAGTTATTTTGGCGTTGTTTTACACAAGGTCACTGTGCAGAGGGAGACAACTCCGTTTTACTAAGAGATTCGTTCATTTTTTTTCATCTCGTAATTTAGGACGCTACTATAACGATATTTTTTATTAAATCAAAACATAAAATAAAAGCTGTGACAAATTTTTATTTTAATCAAGCAAAGTTGATAACATTAATAATACAAAAAATGTAGTCTTTACGCGATTAAGAACATCGTTTTTGTTTTCATGTTATAGTTTTTTGTTTTTTTATTCGACTACATTACAAAATAGTGAAAATGCAACGATAATTGTAGAGGAATTATTTTTCATGTCGCAGCTTTTTTAATTTTTTTTTTTTTTGATTTAATAAAAAAAATATCGTTTTAGTAGCGTCCTAAATTATGTGATGAAAAAATTGAACGTAATGGAGTTGTCTCCCCCTACACAGTGACCTTGTGTAAAACAGCGCCGCTATTTTTTTTTACTTTATTATTGAATTTTCCTGAATATTTTATAACATTTATAAAAGGATGATTTCTGTTATTTTTAATCAAATAAAAAAATAATAATGTGATCAAAATCATTATTTTTTTACATGATTTTAAAGGCGTGTATTTTTTACGGCTTATCACGGCTTTCAAACAAAGGGCAGTAATTCATATAAACAATATTTAGAGTTACTGCCCTTACATATTTTTTTTTTTTTTACATCTATTCTGAAAGTGAGGTTTGTTTACATACACAAACTTACGCACGGTGTCATTTTATAGTGAGCAGTTAGTTTAGTTTAACTATAAAATTACAGGTCAGCATTGCTACCGTAAATAAGTTCATACCAGGAAATAACATAAAACTAGGGACGGGGATTAAAAACGGAAACAATTTGTGTATTTTACCCTTTTTCTGTTTGAAATTAGATGAGCTTAATGAAATTAGAAGTATTTATTAAAAATATCAAACTAGATCAAAACTGGTAAAGTTTTCCTTTTTAATTATTTATGATTTTTTAATTTGTTTTTGTTTTTTATTTATTTATTTATTGATTACTTTTAATTTGTTTTTCTTTCTTGTTCACACATCTCTCTCTGTCTGTCTGTCTGTCTGTCTGTCTCTCTCTCTCTCTCTCTCTCTCTCTTACACACACACGCACACGCACGCACGCGCGTGCGCGTTCAAGTTAGTAATGGGGCATCCTAATCGATGCCGGATATTCATCTGCTATTTCATATTTTTCGAACCTAGAGTTTGATACTTGTAAAGTTTAATCAAGAAATTAAAAAATGAAAATATAAAAAAAAAAAAAGTTTTAATTGTATGTATTCGTTATGGAACGAAATTCTCCGAAAAAAATTTCACTTAATTTCATCAAGTAGTTTTATTATTTTACAGCAGAAAAACACGTTTATATTAGAGCGCGTTGAAGGCGGCCATCTTGGATTTAAAAAAAAAATATTGTTTGAATTTTTGAAATGCCAAAGGGAAATAACTCCAGTTAAAGCGCTGACACCCCTCCCCATCTTTAATACTAGCTTTTCTTCCTAAAAATCGAATATTTTGCTCGGTATCATAACAAATTGTTTTTTCGCTGTAAAAAAACTACTTGATGAAATTAAGTGATTTTTTTTTCGGAGAATTTCGTTCCATAACGGATACATACAATTAAAAAATATTTTCGATATTTTCATTTTTTTAATGTCTTGGCTAAACTGTACAAGTACCGAGAGTTTTTTTTTATAATTAAAACCGTCCTTTTAAATGAAATTGTTCGAATCTCTCTTGCACTTGGTATAAGTTTTTTGAATTCTTCTCATGAGGCCAGTTGCTCCTACATTTGCCGGAATGATGGAGATCCTCCTAATATTCCAGTTTCTTAATGTCGTACATAATAACTAGGTATTTTGTTTTCTTTTCCCTCCAAGTTCTGTTTAACCCAGTACCATTGGAAACACACAGTTCTACTGATACTGCATTTTTTCTTTTTGTCCTATATCATTATGTTAGGTTTAATAGCCCCGTTGTTTTAATTACAATACCCCCCTCCTCGTTTTCTAGGTACATAACTTTAGGAATTTAATAATCATACTGGATGGTGTATAATTTATTTCCAACTGTTCTTTCCAGTATGTTTTCTGGATATATTTACACACTCAATTGGGTTGCATTGTATAGTACCCCCCCCCCAGCAAAATCTTACAGCTGGATGTCAGATGGCTCGCCCCCTTTATTCCTGTGTGACAGAACCTACGCTTACCATTGCTACCGTTGTCTTCTTAAAACCATTGGTCATTAAGCCTTGGATAGCTATTATAATCCTGTCCTGATAATAGTGGAGCGATCCTCTTTTCAGCCAGTCTATATAGCCTTACTTATCTATATAGTCCTAGGTTAATTCCCCCAGAAAATTGTTGGTTGGCCCATTCTTCCAGCTTGGGCAATAGAAGTGCTTGGTGTATGTTTGGTGACTCTTTATTTTTTAATTATTTCTGTAGCAGAATTCTTGTCTGAATCTGTTTCATTTGTAAGAGAGTTTTTTTGTTTTTTTTCCAAAATATTTGACCAATTTTTGTTAAGAAAATTATAAACAGCATTTGATCATGCCGGTAATTGTATGTTTAACAAAAACGGTTGTACACGTAAGTACTTCAGGTGTAAATTCAATTTATTCACACACAAAAAATAAATAAAATAAAATAAAATAAAAAATCCAACCCAAACCTTCCATTTTGTCTTACTCGCTGAAGCAAATATAAATAAAATAACAGGAATTTACCGACATTAGATTTGAAGATGGTCTAGTTGATATGAGTAAGGAAGCAGTCCAGTGGCAATGTGTTTCTCTTAGGATAACGTCATGTATTATATTGATATTGTTAAAACACCGTACCGTATAGTCAGCCAAGTAACAATGCTCTAAATAAAAATAGGACCAGAGATTTTAATATTGAGTTTATTTTATAGACAAAAGAAAATTACAACATAGAAAATGCTTTACAATGAAAATGTTGATGAGGTTTTTAAACATTTTTGTTTCATGCTTTAACTGGCTCCATTCGAAGATACTGAATATAAAGGATTCCCCAAAGTATTTGGGTTGGTATTACTCTGCAAAAAGAAAAAAAAAAGATAATTTCGTATATTTTGGAATATTTGGGATGAAGACTGACAGTTTGGTTTCTTAGTATTACTCGGACTATTAACACCATCTTTGGTTCTTATAGGATTATTTGAATAAGGATATAAAGATGTGTGGAATTAATCACACAATTGATCGCATGTGAGACAAGTTCACTCGGGAGAGCGGCATGGGGAAATGGAATAAGAGTTGGTGTGAAATGGTTTGAAAGTAAACAGTATCATCCGGCTGAATAGTTGAGAGCAGCCGCGAAAATCAGTCACACTTATAATAACTAAACTGCAATATTTGCCCGAATCGTAATAGCATGTGTCTATCTCGATTAGACTGTCTTCTCATAGAAAGACCCACGAATAAAGCCTGTGATTCAAGTGGCGACGATGGTGATGGTGACGATGATGATGATGATTATATTCACAACGTTTCAGTCGAAGTAGACCATTCCAGTATAACTAATTAATGTTAATGGGTTGTATTATTATTATTATTATTATTATTATTATTATTATTATTATTATGACTACTAGTACTACACAATAGGAGTTTTTCAGACAGCTACTAATAACGATATTTTTATTAAATCAACCCCCCCCCAAAAAAAACGCTACGACGAATTTTTATTTTAATCTAGCAAAGTTGATAACATTAATAATACAAAATGTAGTGTTTACGCGATTATTAAGAGAATCGTTTTTGTTTTCATGTTACAGTTTTTTCTCGACTACAGTACATTACAAAAAATAAAATGCAATGATAATTGTAGAGGAATTAATTTTTACTCTCATACTATAGGAAGAGAGAACCAACGATATTTTTATTAAGTAAAAATATTATAAAGAAGTCAAAATATTACAAAAAAAAGTAAAAACATTACAAAAAAGTCAAAACATTACCAAAAAAGTTAAAACATTACAAAAAAAAGAAAAGTCAAAATATTACAAAAAAAAAGAAAAGACAAAACGTTACAAAAAAAGTCAAAACATTACAAAAAAAGTCAAAACATTACAAAAAAAGTCAAACCATTACAAAAAAGTCAAAACATTACAAAAAAAAAGAAAAGTCAAAACATTAAAAAAAAAGAAAAGTCAAACCATTACAAAAAAGTTAAAACATTACAAAAAAAAGAAAAGTGAAAACATTACAAAAAAAAAAAGACAAAACGTTACAAAAAAGTCAAAACATTACAAAAAAGTCAAAACATTACAAAAAAAGAAAAGTCAAAACATTAAAAAAAAGAAAAGTCAAACCATTACTAAAAAGTCAAAACATTACAAAAAAAAAGAAAAGTCAAAATATTACAAAAAAAAGAAAAGACAAAACGTTACAAAAAAGTCAAAACATTACAAAAAAAGTCAAAACATTACAAAAAAAGTCAAAACATTACAAAAAAAGTCAAACCATTAAAAAAAGTCAAAACATTACAAAAAAAAGAAAAGTCAAAACATTACAAAAAAAAGAAAAGTCAAAACATTAAAAAAAGAAAGAAAAGTCAAACCATTACAAAAAAGTCAAAACATTACAAAAAAAAGAAAAGTCAAAACATTACAAAAAATCAAAACATTACAAAAAAAAAGAAAAGTCAAAACATAAAAAAAGAAAAGTCAAACCATTACAAAAAAGTCAAAACATTACAAAAAAAAAAAGAAAAGTCAAAACACACAAAAAAAAGAAAAGTCAAACCATTACAAAAAAGTCAAAACATTACAAAAAAAAGAAAAGTGAAAACATTACAAAAAAAAAGAAAAGACAAAACGTTACAAAAAAAGTCAAAACATTACAAAAAAGTCAAAACATTACAAAAAAGTTAAAATATTACAAAAAAAAGAAAAGTGAAAACATTAAAAAAAAAGAAATGACAAAACGTTACAAAAAAAAGTCAAAACATTACAAAAAAGTTAAAACATTACAAAAAAAGAAAAGTCAAAACATTAAAAAAAAGAAAAGTCAAACCATTACAAAAAAGTCAGAACATTACAAAAAAAAAGAAACGTCAAACCATTACAAAAAAAGAAAAGTCAAAACATAAAAAAAAGAAAAGTCAAACCATTACAAAAAAGTTAAAACATTACAAAAAAAAGAAAAGTCAAAACATTAAAAAAAAGAGAAAAGACAAAACATTACAAAAAAAGTCAAACCATTACAAAAAAGTCAAAACATTACAAAAAAAAGAAAAGTCAAAACATTAAAAAAAAGAAAAGTCAAAACATTACAAAAAAGTCAAAACATTACAAAGAAGTCAAAACATTACAAAAAAGTCAAAACATTACAAAAAAAAGAAAAGTCAAAACATTAAAAAAAGAAAGAAAAGTCAAACCATTACAAAAAAGTTAAAACATTACAAAAAAAAGAAAAGTCAAAATATTACAAAAAAAAGAAAAGACAAAACGTTACAAAAAAGTCAAAACATTACAAAAAAAGTCAAAACATTACAAAAAAAGTCAAACCATTACAAAAAAGTCAAAACATTACAAAAAAAAGAAAAGTCAAAACATTACAAAAAAAGAAAAGTCAAACCATTACAAAAAAGTCAAAACATTACAAAAAAAAGAAAAGTCAAAACATTACAAAAAATCAAAACATTACAAAAAAAAAGAAAAGTCAAAACATTAAAAAAAAAGAAAAGTCAAACCATTACAAAAAAGTCAAAACATTACAAAAAAAAAAGAAAAGTCAAAACATTAAAAAAAAAGAAAAGTCAAACCATTACAAAAAAGTTAAAACATTACAAAAAAAAGAAAAGTGAAAACATTACAAAAAAAAGAAAAGACAAAACGTTACAAAAAAGTCAAAACATTACAAAAAAGTCAAAACATTACAAAAAAGTTAAAACATTACAAAAAAAAGAAAAGTGAAAACATTACAAAAAAAAAGAAAAGACAAAACGTTACAAAAAAAGTCAAAACATTACAAAAAAGTCAAAACATTACAAAAAAAGAAAAGTCAAAACATTAAAAAAAAGAAAAGTCAAACCATTACAAAAAAGTCAGAACATTACAAAAAAAAAAGAAAAGTCAAAACATTACAAAAAAAGAAAAGTCAAAACATTAAAAAAAAAAGAAAAGTCAAACCATTACAAAAATGTTAAAACATTACAAAAAAAATAAAAGTGAAAACATTACAAAAAAAGAGAAAAGACAAAACATTACAAAAAAAGTCAAACCATTACAAAAAAGTCAAAACATTACAAAAAAAGAAAAGTCAAAACATTAAAAAAAAAAGAAAAGTCAAACCATTACAAAAAAGTCAAAACATTACAAAAAAAAGAAAAGTCAAAACATTAAAAAAAAAGAAAAGTCAAAACATTACAAAAAAGTCAAAACATTACAAAAAAGTCAAAACATTACAAAAAAGTCAAAACATTACAAAAAAAAAGAAAAGTCAAAACATTAAAAAAAGAAAGAAAAGTCAAACCATTACAAAAAAGTTAAAACATTACAAAAAAAAAGAAAAGTCAAAATATTACAAAAAAAAGAAAAGACAAAACGTTACAAAAAAGTCAAAACATTAAAAAAAAGTCAAAACATTACAAAAAAAGTCAAACCATTACAAAAAAGTCAAAACATTACAAAAAAAAGAAAAGTCAAAACATTACAAAAAAAAGAAAAGTCAAACCATTACAAAAAAGTCAAAACATTACAAAAAAAGTCAAAACATTACAAAAAAAGTCAAAACATTACAAAAAAGTCAAAACATAAAAAAAAAGAAAAGTCAAAACATTACAAAAAAAAGAAAAGTCAAACCATTACAAAAAAGTTTAAACATTACAAAAAAAAGAAAAGTCAAAACATTACAAAAAAAGAAAAGACAAGACGTTACAAAAAAAGTCAAAACATTACAAAAAAAGTCAAAACATTACAAAAAAAGTCAAACCATTACAAAAAAGTCAAAACATTACAAAAAAAAAAGAAAAGTCAAAACATTAAAAAAAAAGAAAAGTCAAACCATTACAAAAAAGTTAAAACATTACAATAAAAGCCAAAACATTACCAAAAAAGTCAAAACATTACAAAAAAAAAGTTGCCGCAGCTTTATTGTTAAATGTTTTCATCTAATGTAAATATTGTTTGTTCGTTGGTTTTAGCATCGTAAAATATGATATGAAAACAAAAACCATTCTCTTAAAAGTTGTATTATTGATTTTATCAACTTAATTACATTTAAAACAAATCGTCAGAGCTTTCATTTTTTAATGTTTTGATTTAAAAAAGAGTCGCGTCCTAAATTACGAGATGAAAAATTGAACAATATTTTAGTAAACGAGATTTGTCTGCACACTGCCAAGAAATATACATAGTTTTTTTTCTAAAATTTCAATAATTATCTAAAAAAAGGGATTTAGTTAAAATAAATGTCTGCAGTCAAATCTAAATACAAAATAACTTTTAATTTTTACGAAAAACACTGATTATGCTTATTGTATTCATTAATTTAGATTTGTTATAATGAAAAAGAAAATGCTTATTTAATTTAAATAATTTTAAATATACAAGTAAGTATTTATTTTTTCCAGAACAAAATCATATTATACCTGGTATATTTTTAAAAATTCAGTAATGCTTTAAAAGTATTGATGACGTCTATTTACCAATACTATTTCTCAGCATTCCCAATAAAACTTTTGTAAAATGGTGTTCGAAACTTTACATTTTTTCGTTACGAATTGCATACTCTGTCAATTTTAGCAATTCCATTAAGCGATTTATTCTAAAATTTTACTATTCATTAAAAATAAGCTAAAACAATTTTAACAAGTAATAATAGAATTCGCATCTGTAAGGAAATAATGATTTTTTAAATGAAAGTTAAAAACTTACATCGTTTGTTTTTCGCCGTCCTGTCCAAACAAACTTAGTCAAATTAATCTTTAGTAGAAATTATCCTTTTATATATTAGTAACCCAGAACCTCAAATTTTCAACATTTTTTAAAATGTCCTGTAGTTGTGTAAAATATCACATTAAAATTATCCCGGAAACTGTTATTAAAATCCAATAAAATAATTTTTTCAATATTTTTTTTGTGTGTGTGTGAAAATATTATATAAACTATGTTCATATGATAATATGGTTGGTTTGATCATTTATTTGGATTTGGAGCTATATATTTTGACAGGTTCTAGAATCTTTTTTTCGTAGTATATAAGAAATAGTCAAATATATTTTTTTATTTTAACATCCGTAACGCTTAATTTTCATGAAAATGCATGAAAAAAAGAAGAACACATGAATGCGCTTGTAGTACTTAAAAAATATAATTTAGTAATGATGATATTGTCTTCGGTAAAATAATACATTTTAATTATTATATAAAAAAAATAATAGGTTAATTAGATTCCGTGACTCTTAATTAATCAGTAGTGAAATTTCATTAAAATTGGTTGAATTGACAATTAATTTAAATCGGGTTTAGATTTACATTGTTTAAATTATAGGGTGGAACGATAAAACCATCGCCCTAGAAAAGACGATATGATTCCATTTCCATTTGATGAAAACCGGTTTTCTTTTTCTGTTGCGGACCATATACTTGTCGACCAGTTATGTACAATTCCCAATAGCGATAGGAACCTTCTATCATGTCTGAAAGTGACACAATGTTCAACGTGCGAGATCGGAGATGCTCCACTGTACGACTCATGGTCTCTACCGATCCAAGCCATGACAATAGGACCATTGCAAACGCCTTCAAAGTGCAAATCCCGACGGTTCAACGCTTGAGGGCACAGCTCAACGAAGTTTCTGGCCATGGTTATGTTGTTTTGTGTGGTTTCAAATGAGCGCTATATCATACAACCTCACATTTTCGAAGTCGGCTTGAAAGTCAATACCAAAGTGTACCTAGATGTGCTGAAGTGTGTGGTAATCCCCTGATCATTGGCTGCTGGCAGACCTTGGATGCGGCAGAGGGATTCGACGCCGGCCAACAAGTTCAAAGAGATCCACGCTTGGCTTTAGAAGGAGTGCTACGATTAGTACCCTTTTCTCACTATCCCTCTATTCCCCCGACCCAAACTCGCTGGACTATGTCGTTTGGTCATACATCGAGAATATCAC
Source organism: Euprymna scolopes (assembly GCF_053919585.1). Lineage (NCBI taxonomy): Eukaryota > Metazoa > Mollusca > Cephalopoda > Sepiida > Sepiolidae > Euprymna > Euprymna scolopes. The sequence goes on from NC_136495.1 coordinate 124,614,233, forward strand.
CAACATGACATCCTATAGCAAACCTGACTGCCGCTATCCCACCGGCGGTTGTGGAAAACTAATGCTCCTAGTTCCGGACCCGTATCGAGACGGTTATTGAGGCGGAAAGCGACTACATTGAATAAATGTCAGCTCTACTATATAATCAAGTAACCGGAATTGATTTTTCCCCATAAAAATGTTAAAATAAAACTGTAGTGTTGTTGTTTTTAGGACACTTTTATCACTCCACCCTGTATTATTGTTGTTTTATTGTTACATTTTTGTTAAAATGTTTATTTTACAATAGTAAAATCGTTTTCTTTATATACGCGGGTCTCCAGTTTTTACAAAACACACAATATTGAAGAGCTACGAAGGCGTGAGTGGTAGCACATGAACGAATGATTTTTGTACTCCAGAATCAATTTTTCTACATAGTCGCCATCACTCTCAATGCACATTTGCCAGCAATGAACGATGACAGTTAATGGAAGTCCGGAACGCACTTTGTCATATTAGGTTAATTCTAAAAGTACAGTCTCCTACTTTTTAAACTAGAAAAAGGTTGAGGAGCTACGAAGACGGGAGTGATACCATCACAACGACGACTTTTTGTGTCCACAAATGTATTTTTCTGCATAGTAATCAACATTCTCAATACCCTTTTGCCAGGAATCCATTGAAGCATCGCTGCTTCTGACGCACGCCCAGGACAGTGGTTGTTTCTTAGAGTCTCACAACGTAAATATCTGCAACAGTGAGGTCAAACTTTTAGGTCATGAATTTAATATTTCAAGCATCATAACACTGCGATTTGCAATACTATCTGATCTATTCGGGCGGAATAAATAGGCGTCATTACTTTTGGAACCCCCTCTGTGTGTGTGTGTGTGTGTGTGTGCATGCGTGTATACACGGCACAATCACGTTGACACCTGGTTCTCGCCAAATCACTGAAGTTAAGCAACAATAAGCCTGGATAGCACCAGGTGGGTGACCATTTGGGAATATGTACTGCGCCGAGTGATAGAAATGTCCAGGTTGGTACTTTTTTTTTTTTTTTTTTTTACATTTTAACCCCAAACAAGGCACATTGCCACTTTGGTGTAGGGGGCTACTATCAGGGGAAACATCTACTGGGGTACTATGTAGGGATTAGGGCAGCGAGATGTTGGTTCACGTTGCACTTGAACTTATGCATGTCAATACAGTTGGGGAAGCAGTGACCCGGAATGGAATTCCAAAGTCTAGCAGTTCTGGGGAAGAAACTACTGGAGTAGAAGGATCTTTTACATCTAGGGATCTCTACAGTGTGGGGGTGGGATTTTGCAGCTTGTCGGGTCTGTCGAGGGTGTTCACGTCGTGGGGGCACAAGTGCTTGCAGTTCTTCAGAGCATTCACCATTATAGTACTTGTAGAACAGGCAGAGGGATGCAACGTTTCGACGATGGGACAGAGGCTGAAGTTTTGATGCCAGTTTAGGGCCTATCAGATTTGCGACTCTCTTTTGAACCCTATCAAGGAGCGAGAGACTAGTAGCCGATGCACCGGCACCTGGGGCGCATTAATTCACTGGGAGGGATGCATTTCCATTCTTCGTTAAGACATGCATATAGGAGAAGGTAACTCTGGTGTAAAAACCTGCGTTGTACTAATTTCTTTATCTTTTAGCAGTCGTCTGCATTGATAAGGATTAACAGTAATAATAAATATGCTGTTAATTCTACACAAAGATTTCACGCCTATAAACAAATCAGACGTGTGGATTTCCGAACCACTTAACTAGGCACGGGACAAAAAAAAATGAAAGAAAAACCAAGTTGTTATGATTTAAAACGAATTAACGTCCATTAAAATCCATTATCCTTGAACAACTATTTTCCAGAAAGATAAAAGCCTGAATTTTATCGTATGAAAATCAGAATAATATAAAATGTTTTCTACTATTTTTAATAGAATTCAAAATTTTAAAATTTCCATGACCACACAATTCACCGTCATTTTTGTCTCGAACGTTAAAACATTGAAATATTTTTTAAAAAGTTTTTTTAACCAAATATTTTTTTTTCTTCTAAATAAGATTAAGGATAATTTACTATGAGAACATACAAGAATATGATAACACATGTAGCTGAATTTCAAAGATTTCCGACTGTTACTATGACGCTACAGATTTGCGTTGATAAATTGATAAAAAACAAACAAAATTTAATGATAGTTTAAAATGAAGTATAGAGGCCTGGAGGGGACTAAATAATAATAATAATAATCATAATGATGATGATGATGATGATGGTGATGATAATAATAATAATAATAATAATAATAATAATAATAATAATAATAAACTTATTAATCGTTGAAAATTTCTTATTGATTGGATAAGTACTTGATTTTTGGTAGATTTTTAGAGAGTAACTCCGCCAAAGAAATACTTACATCCGCCCTTTTATTTTAGCCACACCTAAACTTCACTGTTTTGTTAAAAGCGCGCACGCCGAAATCGACGGGATAATCCTATACATACATACATACATTCATACATACATACATACATACATATACTGTTGACTGTTTTGTTAAAAGCGCGCACGTCGAAATCGACGGGATAATCCTATACATACATACATACATACATACATACATACATACATACATACATGCACCCCCACACACATATATACATATGCATGTATATGTATACATGTATGTATATATGTTGTATGTATGTATTTATATATGCACATATATGTATGTATGCATATATGCATGTATATATATGTATATATGTGTATATGTATATATATGTATATATGTATATATTATAGATATATGTATATCTATGTGTGTATATATGTGTGTTTATATACATATATATATATATATATGAGTGTATACATGTGTGTATAAATATATACATACATGTATATATATGTATGTGTATATATACATGTATATGTGTGTATATATGTGTGTATATATACAGATATATAAGTGTGTATATATGTGTGTGTAAAATAAATACATATATATATATATATATATATATATGTCTGTGGATACATATATGTATATATACATGTATATGTATATATATATGTATATATATATCTATATGCATATATATGTATGTATATGCATATATATATGTGTATATATGTACACACACACCCACACACACACACACACACACACACACACATATATATATATATATATATATATATTTATATGAGTGTGGGGCGTGCAATAAGTAATGCCCCTGACCCACTTCCTGTTGTCTGATCTAGCTGAAGTTTGCATGTGCAATGATTTATATTTCTACGTGTTATGTTGCAAAGTACAGCTCTGAACTAATTGTGGTTTCTGTTTTACAGGTGTTTGAAATGAGTTAGATGTGAAATGGAGCCTGTTGAATGTCGGGCAGTAATCCGGTTTTTGTATTTGAAAGGACGCACACCACAGGAGACTTTTGATGAAATGAAAGAAACTTATGGTGATAATGCCCCATGATATGAGCTTGTAAAACGCTGGTATCCTGAATTCAAACATGGCCGGAAGTCTGTAGAAACAGCGCCGAGACCTGGTCGCCTCCCTTCTGCCATTGATGAGTCTGTCCGTCAAGTTGAGGCTGCCTCTTTGGAAGATTGGCGCATTCGCATTACTATTCGCCAAAATAGCCCAAGATGTCAAGATTTGTACAGGGTATGTGGAAACTATCGTTCATGACCATTTGCATATGCATAAGGTGTCTGCCAGATAGATTCCCAGGTTGCTCACACCATTCCAGAAGCGAGAACGCATCGAGTGCTCGAGGATAAATTTGGATATGTGCTAAGAAGATGAGTCAAAGTTTTTCAAAAGTCTGATTACACAGGAGTAAACCTGGGTCCATCACTCTGATTCAGGGACCAAAGCAAAGTCAATACAGGGGAAGCACTTGGACTCACCACCTCCAAAGAAGGCAAGGGTGCAGATCAGAAGCACGGGCGTGTGATTATGAAATCATTCCCCATCCTCCCACTCTCCTGTCCTTGTACCCTCTGAATTTCACCTCTTCCCAGCCATGAAGTTGTTTTTGAAAGAGAAAGCGTTTCCTAGATGATGCAGCCTTGATTTCTGAAGTCACGTCGTGCTTGAAGGACTAACATGGGGTGTTCTACAAAAACGGTCCACAGAACTCCATCAAACGATGGGAGAAATGCATAACTCTGGATGGTTCCTATGTAGCGAAAGACTAATAACTGTGCCAAGTTTCGTTGCTCAACTGCTATGGGAAGTGGGCCGGGGGCATTAATTATTGCACGCATCTCGTATGTGTATATATATATATATATATATATATATATATATATATATATATATATATATATATATACAGGGTGACCCCTCTCCCCTCAAAAAACGGGCCCAAACTCTAATTAGGCCCCGCTTCTTAGTGTTTTTTTTTTTAATGAAATGAAACTTTGGTCATAACTATTTTATTATATTCAAAACATCACACTAAAACACTAGGGTCTTTGACCTTTTTTTTTTCTCCGTTTGCTATAAAATGCTCAGAAAAACGATTGAATGTCCTCTATTTTTGTTGGGCAACCACTTATATATATATATATATATATATATATATATATATATATATATATATATATATACACTATAGAAAAAGGTGTTAGCTTGTAATACTTTTCTAGGGTATTTATTTTCAAGAATAATTTTACTAGAATAAAAATAAACTTTTAATACATTGTTAAACAAACGCTTCGATGTCAAAAGAAAATTTGTATTTGCCAATGAATGCGCAAATTATTAGGAACACTACGGAAAATGTTTAAGATTCCTTATAATTAGATAATAAAAACATTTCCTGAATTGAATTTAAAAACAAAACAACAGCAAAACAGTTAAATTTTAACTTGGTTACCATCTTTAAAGCTTCCTTTAAAATGACGACTCTCTCAGGTTTTCGTATATGCTGAAAACGAATATTGCATTTAAATATTCCGCCAAAAATATGCGCGAGCATGCTCGTATAACAATAGCCAGCCCTTTTTACATAAAAAATTACATTGCTTAGTATTCTGAAAACTACTTATTCGTGGAAAGTAATCAGCATACATGAAAAAAAAGTCGCCATTTAGTTTGGGCACAACTCCTAGTTCAATTCTTAACACCTACTCACAATTTAATGTTGTACTAGACCCAAGCTCACATGAATAAAAAAAAATTAAAATAATAATAAAAAAATATATATATATATAAAAGAGAAAGCCTCAAACCACATTATCTCCTCCTAACAAGCCTCATTACAATCATAGTTGCTTACACTGCATTAGCTCTACTCAACCCCTTTATCCAGTAACAATGAAATAACAATGCCCCTAATTCACTTTGAGGAGTGTAACTAGTGTAACTATTTAGCAGATATATTACCTCTACAAACTAACCCAACAACATTAACTAACCACGCGGGGTCGCAGAAATTCCTGGATTAGAACCCAGGTGCGGAGCAAACCCTCTCAGTGGTGACGGACCCAGTAGATCTTTCCAGATCATCCGTCTAGGAGAAGGAAAACTCTGAAACTAAACCAAAGAGGAGGGAGACCTCTTCAGTCTTGGATGACAACCTTCCTAGAGCTGGTGACTCAAACAAATTACCGGTTTGCAAACCTAAATTGCTTAAGGAGAAGATAGGTCCTGCCTATCGCCCGGCTTCCATACTCCTTCTTTGCCTATTAGTCAGGCACAGAGATACTATCACAGTGATTCGACAGAAACACCCATTGGTAGATCTTGTTTCTTGTCTAGGGCAATGAACGCCATTTCCCCACTCCCGACACACCCCACCCCTAAAGCTGGGCACTTGAGAATGCTTGAGTACCATCTATGCCTGATCAATTAGATTGAGTTGTCCTTCCTCTGATGGGTTGAGAGTACCGGATTGACAGTTAGTGGCTGCTGTTTCCGACTGGTAGTACAGGTGCCCTAACTCTTTGGTAGCGCTTAGAGCGGCTGCTCCATCAACAGTTGTATAATATCGGGATGTTTGCAGTGCCATGGCGCGCATGGAAAGGGACCCTGCACTCATCCCCGGTGGGCTTTCCTGAGGCCACAGTCCTAGTTGATGGAGGGTCAGCTGATGGTCTACTTGTGATGCATGTGTGATATTCTGCATAACTTCCTGTTCGGCTTCCCCTAACCTAACTGAAACTCGTTAAAAAATATGATGACAGTACAATCTAAAAATAAGCTTAAACCAGGCTTAGGGTCAAACAAATCCAACATGCCTCCTTCCGTGAGGCTTGCATTCACAAATATCCGTGGGCTTAGAACTAATTTAGCTGATGTTGAAGCATTTCTCCTAACAAATACCCCGGATATCTTAGCACTAAGTGAGACTAACCTACACCCCTCCATCCCCTCTATCTACTTTAACATGCCTTGATATCTCCCACTCTGCCGTAAGGACTCTGACAGACATATGCACGGACTTGGAGTTTACATTCGTAATACCCTTCCCTTGACTAGAGAAACAAACCTAGAAACGGATGATCAAGCCTTTATGTGCTTTAGACTAATCATGCAACACAACATTAGCTACTTTTACTTTCTCTACCGCTCTTCCCCGACCTAGGACTGCACCATAATAAACAAAGTATCTGACAGCATAGACACAGCACTCACCTTCGACACTAGCGCCCAAGTACATGTATTTGGTGACTTTAATGTCCATCACAAAAACTGGCTTGGATTCTCTACTTACACAGATGCAGCAGGCAGCGAACTCATAGCTTCTCTGTATCTCACTCCCTATCGCAAATTGTTACTTTTCCAACTCGTTTCCTTGAGCAGGAAGAACAACACGCATCACTATTAGATCGTTTTTTGACACAGTTCCTGATGATTGTGTAACGAAAGTCAATAGCCCACTTGGGAACGCTGATCATGCGGTGATAATGGTTGAAATCGCCCTAAACTCTAGAGCCAAACCTGAAGAGCCAGTGCTCAAAACAACGAGATATTATTAAAAGGCTGACTGGGAAGCTATCAGAGATCTTCTCAGAGACGCCCCATGGGGAAAATTGTTCTCTTCCTGCTGAACAGTGTGCAACCGAGACCACTGAATGGATCAAAACTGCAATCGAAGCGCATGTTCCCATGCGGAAATTTTATAGCAAGCCCCACTCTCCCCAATGGTTTACTTCGACTTGCGTAACTGCCATTGCTCAAAGGCAGCATGCATTCCGCAGGTTTAACCGACATAAGTCCAGTTCAAACAGACAGAAGTACATAGAAGCTAGAAGTAACGTTAAGAAAGAAATAGCGACGGCTAAGAGGAAATTAACGGAAACCACAAAAAACGCATCGAAGCACAAAAACTAGGAACTCGTGACTTCTGGAAAATCTACAACAGTGTAGTAAATAATGGGCAATCAACAATTCCCCCACTAACCAACACTCACGAGGTTCTTTGCTCAGCAACCGAGAAGGCTAACATGCTTGCCAGTCGGTTTGCCTCAAACTCCACACTGGACCCTCTAAACCATCCTCTACCTGAATTTCCTATGCGGACAGACGCCACGCTAGACGATCTGATAATCACCCCTGCTCAGGTGCATGCTATCATAAAAAAACCTTGACACTTCAAAAGCATGTGGACCCGACCTCATCCCAGCTGTGCTATTAAAAAAGTGCTCAGCCGAACTAGCTCCAGTTCTCTCCAAACTCTACAACAAATGCCTTAATGAATCTTGCTTTCCGGGCTGTTGGAAAACTGCTTCTGTGATACCAGTATTCAAGAATTCTGGCGAAAGAACTGATCCATTAAATTATCGCCCTATTATCCTCCTCCCACTTTTTGCCAAAATATTTGAGACGTTAATTAACCATGCTCTAGTCCAGCACCTTACAGATGCTAAACTTCTGACCGACCAACAATATGGATTTAGACAAGCCCGTTCCACGGCAGACATCCTCACTGTAATCTCTGAACGCATATACCATTCACTGGACAAAGCGGGAGAGGGCAGAGCGGTAGCTCTAGATATGTCTAAGGCTTTTGACAGGGTATGGCATGAGGATATCCTCAGGAAGATTGGATCATACGGTATCACTGGTAGAATACTTAACATAATTAAATCCTTCTTAGATAAGAGAAAAATCCAGGTTGTCTTCGACGATCGTATATCTAAACAATATGATATAAATGCCGGAGTGCTCCAGGGATCTATCCTTGGACCTCTGCTGTTCCTGCAATAATTACAAGAAACGTTCTTTACTAACTATAGCAATGGCCATCGACTCTTTATCTCAGAGTACGTCTCTCAAGCTCCTTGACCTAACGTTCACAGGAAACATGAGTTAGAACAATTACATCGAAGGCATTGCCAGGGCTGCTGCGAGGAAGGTGGGCTCTCTCTACCGTGCTAGAAAACTTCTAACACCCGAAAGTATCCCGTACCTCTATAAGGCCACTATTCGCCCATGTATGGAATATTGCTGTCATATTTGGGCTGGTGCATCGGCTACTAGTCTCTCGCTCCTTGACAGGGTTCAAAAGAGAGTCGCAAATCTGATAGGCCCTAAACTGGCATCTAAGCTTATGCCTCTGTCACATCGTCGAAACGTTGCATCCCTCTTCCTGTTCTACAAGTATTATAATGGTGAATGCTCTGATGAACTGCAAGCACTTGTGCCCCCACGACGTGAACACCCTCGACAGACCCGACAAGCTGCAAAATCCCACCCCCACACTGTAGAGATCCCTAGATGTAAAAGATCTTTCTACTCCAGTAGTTTCTTCCCCAGAACTGCTAGACTTTGGAATTCCATTTCAGGTCACTGCTTCCCCAACTGTACTGACATGCATAAGGTCAAGTGCAACGTGAACCAACATCTCGCTGCCCTAATCCCTACATAGTACCCCAGTAGATGTTTCCCCTGATAGTAGCCCCCTACACCAAAGTGGCAATGTGCCTTGTTTGGGGTTAAAATGTAAAAAAAAAAAAAAGATGGGAAACAAGTAAACATTTGCCAAAAAATATATTACATGCATAAAATCGACTTAACTTATCTCCCTTAGAGCATTTAAAAGAACTCTATTCTCATTTAAGATGCGTAAAAATATACATTCAATAATAATAATAATAATAATAATAATAATAATAATAATAATAATAATAATAATAATAATAATAATAATAATAACGTTTCCTAGTTAATATATGAATCAATCTAAGGGATGCCACTCTTGGTGAAGTATTTAAGGGAGGCAATTTACAAATTCATACCTTTCATTTTCGTATTAAAAAAAAAAAAAAAAAACTCTTGTCATTGCCGACATGTGGGTATTGTATCGGCATACAAAGAACAAAAATCAACAATAATTCATCTTTACCATTACAAAAACCACACCAGTTCATCGTTCCTATTCTAGCTAATTCTAGCTATACCAGCATATGTTGTCGAAATAGTTTGCCTGTTTAAAATCAAACAAACTTGAGTAAAAATATCTTTCAACTTTCAGTTGTGATGATGAGTCTAAGGGAGACAATTCATGGCAGTATATCCAAAGGAGACAACTTATGCACGCAGAAATTTCATTTAAATGAATAAAAAAAAATCAATGGAATGAATTAAACAAATCAGTGCCGAAACGTCAAACGATCCAATTCAAACGACTAAAATTTTATCTGTAGACAAGACGGTTAAACACAATAATTTTAGTTGGTGGCATTGATTTCTTCGATGAATCATATTCACGAGAACGATCATGTATGCCGTTGCTAACATTCCTCATGAAAGTGGTTTTACGGAACAGACAAAAAAAAAAAAAAAAAAAAAAAAAAAAAAACTTGAACACTGTGAACAATTCTCGCTATATAATAAAATAAATAAAGGAACCATGGTAAACTCACGTAACGCATTAAGCTGACGACGAGAAAATTATTCTTTGTAATCATCATTATTATTATTTTTTATTTTTAAACTAGCGGGAGTACCCGACGATGGCTGTGTGTGCAGGAGGTGTATATACGTGGGGGGTGGGGCTTTAAAATAACAATAGGAACTCCGGGTTGGTAGTAGCGGGGAGAAGAAATCAAAACAACAGTAGGCAACCAAGTTGGAGAGAGGCGTTTTTTAAAAAAAAGTGGTAGTAGATAGGCAGGCTCGAACCTGTGACGGGAATGTGGAAAAGAAAGTTCTAAAAAATATCTGACGTCTTACCGGCTGCTCCACAACCGGAAATTCGGAATGTTGAAATTAAGACTCGTCAATCGAAAAGAAGACGATGACTTGATGAAATGTCGGCGAAAAAGCAACCCATCTTTGTACAAAACGGCCGAGTTTAGCGTGAAGGAATTAATGTTTTGGACAGTTTTTTCGATATATGTCGTTGGAAGGATCGGACTTTAAAACGATATCGATCTCGTGAAAATCCGTAGCCTCTGTCGAAAGATTTTGCGACACACACACACACACACACCCACACACACACACACGCACACACACGCACACACACATATTTTGCCTTTATGAGGAGTCATTTCGGGTTAAAATCTTTCAAGAAATACATATTTTTAGTGTTAAAAATGCATGTTAATATCTACACATTGAGTATTGAATAACATCTTTTCGGGCTTACGTCTAGTTGATATATAAAGCGAAATACCACGATCCGAAAACAAACCGGAAAAAAGAAACTAGCACTTCTTTATTATACTAGAAACGGTATCTCGTTTCGTTTTCCGTTTTGAGTCACGGCGTTTCGCTTTTTACATCAACAAGACGTAACCTTGAAAACGTGTTTTCATTATTCAATGTGTGAATGTTTAAAATGTGTATTTCTCACTAAAAATGTGTATTTCTCGAAAGATTTTTAACTTGAAATAACCCCTCAGGTACTCCCGCTAGTTTAAAAAAATATATATAATAATAATAATGTTTACAAAGAATAATTTTCTCGTCGTCAGCTTAATGCGTTAAGTGAGTTTACCATGTTTCCTTCATTTATTTTATTATATAGCGAGAATTGTTCACAGTGTTCAAGTTTACAACAACAACAAAAAAATTCATGCCTACACATAATTTTTTTTTCGAGATCAACTCAATACGGTATTTAGTGACTGAACCGTTTGAGATTGTTTTTAAAATGGCGCGTGAAACAGTCGCTAGTCGGTAAATAGGCGCAGTTTTACAATCGTTAACTGTGCAGAAGTAGGAAACTATTTTACTAAGAGATTCGTTCGTTTTTTAATCTTGTAATTTAGGACGCTTGATTCAGCGATATTTTTATTAAATCAAAGCATAAAAAAAGCTGCGGGGGGGGGAAGAAAGACTAATAAAAAAAAAAGAAAACTTAAAATAACATTTACTTTTTAGTTAAAAGAAAAAAACTCGCCGCAGCTTCTTTTTTTAAAATGTTTTCATCTAATAAAAATATCGTTCGTTCGTTGGTTTTCTTTTTATAGTCGCGTAAAGATTACATTTTGCATTAGTAATGTAATCATCTTTGTTGGATTCAAAAGAATTCGTTTCAGCTTTCTTTTTATTTTTTTTAATGTTTTGATTTAATAAAAAGCGCTGCACGCTGCAATGCTGCGTCGATCATCCTTAATTATGAGATGAAAAACTGGACAAATTTCTTAATAAAAGAGAGTTATCTCCCTCTTCATAATGAACGATTGAAAACTGCGCCAAAAAATGCATACAATTTGATTTTGTAACATTAAAATTATATTACTTGATTTTTGGGAATATGGTATTTTTTGTCACGAATACGTGTATCACATAGACTTTTTTTTTAGTAATTTTGTTTTCAATTAAAGGTTGATTCTGGCAAGAAAGAAATGTTTTTCAATTTCCTCATTTTTACACTTGCTTTCGTTTAAAACGCTTAAAATAATTAATATTGATTTTTTTTTTACATAGGAGTCACCATTTATCAAGGCCCTGAGGCCACTCAAGGATAAAGGTTAATAAGTGTAAAGTAATTAATGGTATAATATTATAGTAGTCGTTATTAATGGAAATTTGATACATTGTATCACTTAACGGGACAGTTCATCAAGGATTTTTTTGATGTTAGACTTGGAGATAACCAGGTTGTAGTCAGCTGGGAAGCAGGCAAACGGAAAAGAGTTCCACAGACGTGCAGTTCTAAGAAAGAAGCATTGTTCATTGAATCTACGTTTTGATTTAAGCGCAGTTAAAGAGTAGGGGAAGTTATTGACAGTGGGTTCAGCCAAATGGGTATTTTTCGAGAAAGATTGGCGGGGGGGGGCAGAGACTCGAGCTCAGACGAGCATTTGTCATAGAAGTAACGATAAAACAAAGACAGGCTCGCGACGCCCTTTCTGTGGGAAAGAGGTTGCAGTGAAAAGAAAAGGGCATCCCCACTAAGTTACGAAGTCTATTTTGTACTTTGTCAAGGCAGGATAAGCTGCTTCTAGCAGCTCCTGTCTAGATGTGGCAACAATACTCCATCCCTGGACGTATGACAAATGGATTCACGATTTTTTCCACAAAATTACGTCGAAATAAACGTAAACAAATTTTTTGTTGTCAAATGAAGCTTAGTTGTCGCAGGGGGGGGGTATACGGAAAGTGTTAGGAACCGAATAGGATATGATTCCGTGAGAATAAAACCAACATATTCTATTGTATGCATTATTTGGATTTATCAAGCTACTTTTCTCGCTCAGAGTGTCATTTTCACTATGTTTCTGCCGATCTAACTCCCGACCTTCTTCAGGTGTATCTTATCGAACTCGGCAATGTTTCTGTCGAACTCTGTCATGGCTGACGGAACGAGAGCATACTACCACCGTGAACTAAATAAAGCGTTCCGTTCGAAATTCCGTCTAATTTCCCGAGTTTGAAAGAAACATTTCCAAGTTCGACAAGATACACCTGAAGAAGTCCGGAGGTTACATCGACGAAAACGTTGTGAAAATGACACTAAAGATGAGAACAATATTCTGAAGAATCCAAATAATACGAATAACCAATCCTTATCTCAAAAATTAAAAAATGTAATTTCATTTTATTGCTGATTTATTTTGTTTGTTTTTCTTTCGTTGCTTTTTTTAATTTTTTTGACTCATTCTTTTTTAATGGTCCTGGATATGATCTTAAACTATACCCGATGGTGAGGCCCCAGGTTGCGGGCTTTGGGGAGTGTGGATCCACCCTTTAATTGCCATTGCTCCTAGGTCTATTCTGATCTGGAGTTGTAGTACCTGTTAGGGTCCCGATTATGGGTTAAATACAAACCGACTTGAAATATATATAAATATATATATATATATATATATATATATTTGAAAATAATTTCTGACGAGGACGCTTCACATAACGTCTGAAACGCGTAAAAACGATTTCAATGATTTAAAAACATTATCACAATGATCCAAACATAATTCTCAATGAAAAACCAAGACACGGAATAATATAATAATGTTAAAAAATACACATTGTTGGTGACTACCCCCTTATTTAAATGTATATATATATATATATATATATATATATATATATATATATATATATATATATATATATATATGTGTGTGTGTGTGTGTGTGTGTGTGTGTGTGTCTGTATGTATATATATGTGTGTGTGTATGTATATATATATGTGTATATATATATGTATACATATATATGTATATATATATACATATATATATATCCTACTAAAATAATTTTCTTCAAAATAATTGGATTTGGCATTAAATGACCTGAAAAGGGTTGATATGCCGTAAAACAAACAAACAAACAAACAACCTCTTTTTTTAATGTTTGTAAAAACCAATTGTTAAAATCTTAAGAAATAGAAAAAATACATGGTTTGTATGGTGTGACATTTTGAGATGAGAATGCATTGCGCATATCATTTGGATTCTTCATGGTGGAGTGAATAGCGTACTTGGTAAGATTCAGTTGTAAAAGTTACAATCTTCTGGAAGGTTCCTTAGTGCGGGCGACACGCAAAATTCAATTGAAATGACAATGACTTTGTACAGCTACTCAGTTTAGGCTGACTGAACGAACGCATGCTGTTTTCCACCCCACTCCCAGGTATTAAATAAAGGGTTCCGTTTGAAATTTCGTGCAGAATTCCGTGTTTGACAAGCAGATTCCAGACTTCGACAAAAAGATTCCAGATATTGACGATATACACCTGAAGAAGGTCGGAGGTTACATCCATCGAAACGCTGTGAAAATAAAACAGTAAATGAGAATAGAAATCGAAAGAATCCAAATAATACGGATTTGATATTTTTCTGGGCAAAAGCTGCTAGAAGCAGCTTATCCTGCCATGACAGAGTTCAAAATAGACTTCGTAGCTTAGCGGGGGAGGCCCTTTTCTCTTCTATGCAATCTCCTTCCCAAAGAATAGACGTTGCGAGCTTGTCTCTGCTTTTTCGTTATTTCCACGGCAAGTGCTCAGCTGAGCTTCTATCTATGGTCCCTCCCTCACCAAACTTTCACGCAAAAGACTCGTCTAGCCAAAACCATTATCAATAATTTTACACACTCTTTATCTGTGCCTAAACCTAAACGTAGATTCCATGAACAAAGCTTCTTTCTTAGAACTACACGCCTGTCGAACTCTCTCCCGTTTTTCTGCTTTCCAGCTGACTATAATCTTATTGTCTTCAAGTCCAATGTAAACAAGTTCTTGATGAACCGTTCCCTCTAAGTAATCCAATTTACAAAATCCCCACTACTTATGTCTACTACACTATAATCATATTGACTAATGGATACCCATTAACCCTTACTCTTGAGTGGCCTCCGGGCCTTGATAATAGTGATTCCTGTCTAAAAAAAAAATGTTTTTTATGTATTTTTTTAAAAAGGAGAACATGTTTGAAATCAATTGTCACAAAATACAGCCATGTTATCTCTCTTATTTTTTTAGCATTAAATAACAAAAATTGAAGGAAGCCTTACTTCATAATGTTTAGGACATTTTGAGTGAATGCATTAAACCCGACTGAATTCGAAGAATGCTTCCTTGCTAACTGTTATGCTGCTCTCAGTTGTATCCGTTTCACGGCCTATAT
This sequence comes from Euprymna scolopes, assembly GCF_053919585.1. Lineage (NCBI taxonomy): Eukaryota > Metazoa > Mollusca > Cephalopoda > Sepiida > Sepiolidae > Euprymna > Euprymna scolopes. The sequence goes on from NC_136495.1 coordinate 124,629,289, forward strand.
CCGTTTTTGTCCTCTTTGTTGCTGAAACAAAATGCATATTTTCAAATATTAATATGCTTGAATATAGTGGCACAGACACGAAGAAAGAAACACAACGTAGGCGAATGAATGAGGTTCAATGAATGCTTTGCTTCACCCTCTCGTATTTTATAGTCACCCAAATCGTTAAAATCGCCCACTTTCTACACACACACCGCCACGTCCACAATTACACTGTAGTCTACACTGTTGATTTCGTGTTATAATGTTTATATAATGGCTTGAATTAAAGTTTAAAATACAAAAGTCAAGTATCATGGTTAAATTGTGCTCTCAATAGAAACATCCATCTTAAACGAGCCTTTCTCATATAAAATGAGCTATTGTTGATTTTATATGCTGGTTCGTTCTACATGTGCGGTGATAATGGTTTGAATTAAAATTTAAAATGCGAAACTCAAGTATCATGGTTCACTTGTGCTCTAAACAGAAACATTGATTTCGAACACATTTTTGTCATATCTAATAGCCTACTGTTGATATTATATGCTGGGCGTTTCTGCTTGTGCGATAATAGAACTACTCAAATGCACTTGGGATGTTAGGCGGTACAAGGCCTTAGCGTTAGTAAAAGACGCCTGCTACGTCTTTCATCGTTTTCTATTTCGATTATTGATTATCGATTATCGATTATCGATACTTATCTCAGACATTTCGATACAAAGCCTATCGAACCACACAGCCAGGTACATAAACTAGATTTATGCGAAATTTAAAAAACATCCGACCAGCCGTTTAGAAGTTAATAGGAAACAAACTCGCACACAAACACACACACATGCGCACACACACACACACAAACCCACGTACACACCCACACACGCAAACACCCACACACGCACACACACACGCACACATACACCCACGCACACACGCACATGCACGCACACACACACACACGAACACACAAACGCACACACACACGCACACACAAACGCACACACAAACGCACACACAAACGCACACCCACGCACACACACACAAACGCACACACACACACACACGCACACACACAAACGCAATGTTCTTTCATTTAATACTAAGGATAGAAATGATATTATTTAGCGAGGAGAGGAACTTTTCGTACATGTTGTAACGACAATTAGCACAAGTGCCGTAGCTGGCTAATGAAAAAAAAAAAAACAACAACAACAAAAAACAAACAAACAAAAAAAAATGATTAATGGAAAATAAGCGTGTTACTTGAAATGGTTAAGTTTCAAATTAATGGCTAATTCTTTTTCCAAGAAACTGCTGCATTAAGTAATATTTATCAATACATGACACAACGGCTAAACTCATAAATGGCGGCATAGTTTACAGTAGCATGTTCAAGTAAGATAGCATACCATAAAATTAGATTATAACCGTGGGAGAGTACTTGACTAGACGCTTTCCATATACAATAGAAACGCAAGGCTACGTTTTCATTTTCAAGTTACAATGTGGAATACAATGTTTTCCAGACTCTGGTTACGGTATTTGGCCCGCCTTATGGTGTTATTTATAATGTTTTTGATTATATACATGTGTATTATATACTGTACTTTATTTTGTTACTAATTTTTACGACAGTATTCCGGCGTTCTATTGCGCATGAATTGGTTGTGAAAAATGCAAATCATGGCCTCCACGTTCATTAGAGTGCCCCAGGGAAAGGGAATGCAATGAAATGAACGTTACTCAGGAATACATCAAAGCAACTGAGGATTACATTATTATATTGAGGACAACAGTGGCGTACCTATGTAAAATGGCGCCCATGGCAAAGTTTGAATGGGCGCCCCTTCTTAATAATTTATACCTTAGATATACCTAACTACTAATTTTAATTTTTGTCAAGCAATTTTTACGCCCATGTCAGAGTGGCGTCCATAGCACGGGCAAAGCCTGCCATACCATAGATACGCCACTGGAGGACAACAATAGACGACAAGAAACTCTGCATGTTCAAGAAGAAATAGAAACAAGCCGGCTAGGGGTATTTTTGCCCCGGCCAACCCCCGCCCTTAGTTGGAATCTTGGGAGAGATCAAAGTGTAGTATCTGTTCTCACTTGACTTTTCGAAGACCGGCAAGGCAGGGTGTTCACCCTCTTGACCATTTCGGACAAGATAAGGGTCTTTTTTCCGCTCAGGGTCTGATCCGACTTAAGCAGCTGGCAGAACTGGGGACGGCTGACGTGCCTCTTTAGGCGAAGGCTCCCCTGGCTTCCGAATCGGCGGGTCTGGAAAGGATTCTGAGCCAACACTAGAGGAGGCAGGCCTCTGCCTCTGGCACCATGGAGGACGCTCCTGGTGTAGGGATTTCTACTGCGACGAGAAGGGGGAGTGTCACATCCGGTGACACTCCAGTGACAAGAAGGGGGAGCGTCACATCCAGTGACGAGAAGGGGGAGCGTCACATCCGGTGACGCTCCAGTGACGAGAAGGGGGAACATCACATTCGGTGACGTTCCAATGCCGTTCCTGGGGGACACCACGCCCGGTTGCACTGCCGAGAAGGGGGAACGTCACATTCGGTGACGTTCCAGTGCCGTTGTCGGGTGACGTTCCAGTGCCGTTGTCGGGGGATGCCACGCCCGGTGGAATCCCAGTGCTGTTGTCGGGGGATGCCACGCCCGGTGGAATCCCAGTGCCGTCGTCGGCCGGTGGAGTCCCAGTGCCGTCGTTGCTGTCGAGAGATACCACACCCGGTGGAGTCTAAGTGCCGTCGTTGTCGGGGGATGCCACACCAAGTGAAATCCCATTGTCGCCTGCAGCGAGTCGTTCACCGCTGGGTACTCACCCTCACCTCCAGTATACGTAGTAGAGGGCAAAGATAAGACGAGAACCGCTATGTCCGGGGTCGCTAAGCCAAGGGAGAAGAGCGACCTAGACTTCCTCAACCCATGGATAGTTGTCGGGGGAAAACCGCGAGAAAAACCGAAAACACGAGAAGAGAGAATAAAAAGAGCGAATAAGATAGGCTGGACCGTACCACAAAGGCCGATCAGCAAATCGCACCCGTTCGCGGAAGGAGCAAGCAGAGCGGTCAGATCCGCGAATAACAGCCCGAAAAAGGAGCCAGCACTAAGGAGATGGCATTCCCTCGAGTTTGAGGCAGCACGGCAACCTGCAACCTACGAGGAGAAGAAGCAGGATCCTGGAAAAGGCCCAGAAGCAAGGCCAGAAAAGACGAGTCACTGGGGACCACAGCAGCGGGCCCAGAAAAGAGCCCGGAAGTAGGAAATAGCTGGGGACCGAAGCAGCGAAGCCCGGGGAAGAGCTCAGAAGCAAGCCCAGAGAAGACCTGGGGCCCGAAGGAACAAAGAAGCCCGGATGCATACCGAAGACTCTTCCAAGAAAAGTACCGGTTTTTGACGGACGGCAATGAGATCAAGCCACTCCCCGGGAAGCTCGAAAGCTTCAGGAAAAGAATCGTATCCCTGGTAACCTTTGATGAAAGGCAGAAGGGCCTCACTGGACTAAACAAGGACAAAATGATAAGTCTGCTGGTCGAGTCGAACATTCCGGCTACATACATAGTACGTAGAAGCTACGCAATGTGGGATGTTCTGCTACCCACAGAAGAAGACGCTATCAAAGTATCCAAAAGTGACACTGTATGGAAGAGGGTCCGCTGCAAACCGAAATACCTGGAAAAGAGACGGACGACGGTGACCATATTGGGAGTTCCATGGTGTTTCGAGGAAGAACAATTCGGAGCCATTTTGTCGCAATACGGAGACGTGGAAGCAGCGAATGCAGCACGCGGACCCAAGAACATAATGACTGGCGACTACAGGCTGAAAATGAGGGTAAACAGAGCTGGTTTCGACGCAATCCCTGCCCAACTAACGTGGGAGAAATGGACAATGTCCATAATCGTCGAGAGCAGAAGGCAACACTGCTGGAGCTGCAGGATCCCAGGTCACATGACAAAATTTTGCCCGAAGAAATATTCGGTACCCCCGCCGACAGCGGTGCCCCCGGTGAAAGTGGCAGAAAAAGCAGTCACACCAACAGCGGAGACATCTAACAGCTGGAGTACTGTGACCAAAAAGGGAAAACAAAAGACAGTGGCCCCTGAAAAGCCAAAGGACCAGAATACAAAGGAAGAAAAGTCGGGAGTTAAAAGGAAGTTGGCCCCCGAATCAGAGGAAGAGGAAGAGGAGAAGACGGAAGATAGAAGCCCGACAGCCACGAGCAAGAAGGTTAAGGAAGACCAAGAAAACCAAGAAAACCCTGCCCAACCGTCAGACCCCATGGATGAGCAGAACATCCCTCCCCCTACTACTACTCCTATTACCAACGAGGAGACCTCTGAAGCCAGGACTTCCGAAGACGTAGAAGCCGGGTCCTCAGAGGACATAGAAGCCGAAGAAAGCAGAGAAGAAAAAGAGACGATCAACACCACCACCACCCCGGCAGCCCCGGTCCGGACCGAGCGGACACGGAAGCGCCCCTTTTTATCCGAGGAGAGGATATGCGAGGTGGATGTAAGTCAGGGACCGGTGGACCTCAGCGCAGGGCAGAAAAAGAATGTGAGGAAACTGGAAAAGCTCACCGAGGTGGATGGAAACGAGGTGGAGAGGCCAACCAACTTCCGTGAGGCACCGATGCTCATCATGTTCTTGAGAAAGGAAAAGGGGGCCAGAGTAAAGGCGCTATGGAGGATGGTCGCCGAAGCTAGACTGGCTTTTCCGGGGCTGAAGATTGTAGACGAAGAACACCCGTCGTTAATTCAAATAGCTGTGAAATGCGAAGGGAGGGTCCCCATTTACGTTCACCCATCCCTTTATAGAGCCCTTAAAATAACCTTTCCCTTAGACGTGGGGGGACTGGTCCGAGGAGGTTAGTTCACAACAGAGTGGTTAACTGGCAGCATCGGTCAGTCTTTCGGCGTTCTAACACCCGAGGACTTTAGACCCGCTTTCGATGAATACTTCTAGTTAGGGCAATCATGGCAAACTTGAACCTAGCTAGTTTAAATGCGAGGGGCATGAGATCTCGAAGCAAGGCTGCTCGCGTGCTGAGGGATCTCATAGCCCTGGAGGTAGATATAGCTACAATTCAGGAGACCCACTTTGTTGGGCCCGGGGATTGCAGTGTGCTGGTGGACGACTTTGACGTTTATTCAGCATACGGCAATTCCGCTAGCCGTGGGGTTTCTGTGTTAGTGAGTCGCACCCTAGGTGCGTCAGTTACTGCAGTCGACGCGTGCGCTCATGGAAGGCTGGTCGTGGTCGATGTTGCCGTTAAAAGCAGTAAGTTCCGGATTTTGGCAGTTTACGCGCCCAATTTCGCTGGGGAGAGGGTTTCCTTTTTTCGGCAGGTGGAGGTGTTCCTTTCGGCGGGTCCGGAGCGAGTAGTTTTAATGGGGGACTGGAATGCCATCCTGGACCCCAAGATAGATAAGGTCGGGGGGAATAGAGGGTCGGATCGGTGTGAAAGCAGCCTGTCTGACCTGATGGTCTCGTGCGATCTTGTCGACAGGTTCCGCCTGGATCACCCGGGGAGGGAGATGTGGTCGTGGCAAAGTAGTGTGGCCTCCTGTTCAAGTACCTACTTGGACAGGATGTTTATTAGAAGAGGTGACATAGATTTTTTATCTTGTCCCACGTTCCACTGGCTAGGTCATTCGGACCATATATTAGTATTGCCCCGTTTGAGATTAGGTAATAGGCCTAGGTTGGCTGGCTACTGGAAGTTGAACGCCTCCTTACTGGAGATGAACGACTTTCGGGAACAGCTGACAACACTAATCCAGCGGGAGTTAGTGGGGGCGGTTACCGGGAGTAGCTGGTGGGTTAGACTTAAGGCTACCATTAGGCTCTTTTGTGTCCAATATCACCAACGCCTCGCGTTAACTATGGCACGGACCAAAAGGCAGCTAGATGATAGATTGACCCGGGCGGTGGCTGGTGGGGATTCCCTAGAGATAGACGTAGTTAAGGGGGACCTCCAACGCTTGGCTAGCGAGCGTAACGAAGGTCAAGTAGTTAGGGCTAGGTTAAAAAGTCTCTAACGAAGCCGTGAACGTTGACGCTGTTGAGCGTAAGGCTGCCTTAAGACGTGGCTCGGACGGGTACATTCGGAAGGTGAAAAACCTGGAAGGACATACCCTCGTATCGACTCGAGAGATTTGCAATGGGTTTCGTCAACATTTGGAGGAACGCTTTACCCAACTACCGGCCAGGAGTTTGGCAGCTATTTAGCCGGCTCGCCCCGCCTTACTGCGGACCGAGCAGCTAGCTGTGATGGGGTGGTTACAGAGCGTGAAGTCATTACTGCGTTGAAGCAGGTTGGCCAGAACAGATCTCCAGGGCTCGATGGTCTGCCCTACGAATTGTATTTGAGGCTGCCGCCCATGTTTGTTCCTCTTCTGACGGGTGTGTTTAACCACTGGTTTTCCCAGGGATCCATCCCTGGGCAGGTAACCAAAGGAGTGGTCACACTACTGAAGAAGAAAGAGCGGCATGGTTGGGAGGATTTAGATGATTACAGGCCCATCACTCTGCTAAACACAGAGTTGAAGATTTTGGCCCGCGTTCTTGCAAACCGACTGCAGGTTGTCATCGGCGATTTGGTCGAACCGGATCAGACTTGTTCTGTGAAAGGGAGAACGATTAAAGACAACTTGCACTTGGTGCGAACGATTATAGAGGGGTTAGAAGACAACACAGGAGCCGCGCTGATCAATTTAGATCAGTCCAAAGCTTTCGATGGGGTCGATCATGGTTTCTTGGAATCTGTTTTAGAGACCGCCGGTTTTGAGCCGGACTTCCGCAAGTGGATTTCCGTTTTGTATCATAACCCCACGGTAGCGGTACAAGTAAATGGTAGGTTGTCGGAGTCCTTTGGGGTCTCTCGGTCGGTGCGCCAGGGGTGTCCGCTGTCGCCTCTGCTTTATGTCCTGGCGTTGGAGCCCTTCCTTCGCAAGTTAAGGGACGAGACGACGAGACCAGTCCTGCGCGAGATAGCTCTACCTGGCGGCAAGTTTGCCAGGGTTTCCGCATACGCTGATGATGTCACCGTTTATGTAGGGCGAAGGATCGATATTAAAGCGGTGATGGAGGCGGTCGATGAGTATGAAAGTGTCACGGGGGCCATAGTCAACCGCAGCAAGTCCGTTGGCCTGCGGTTGGGCACTTGGACCCGGGTAAACTCGCTTCCAGGTGAGTTCGGCTGGACGGATGGCCCGGTAAAGATTCTTGGAATCTGGTTCGGGCCTGGGCTCCAGCTGGACAAAAATTGGTCGGAGGTACACACAAAGGTCGAATCGTCAGTGGGGACTTGGATTCGCAGGGGTTTGTCCCTGAAGGGTCGTGCGGAGGCGTGCCAAACTTACGTCTTTCCGTTGATCCTTTACCGCTTGTCAGTACTTCCTCTGCCTGCGGACCGCTGTAAGGCTTTGGAGCGACTCCTTTTCAGACTCCTCTGGAAAGGGGGAAAGCCGTTTGTCCGTAAACAGGTCTGTACACAGAAACTCAGCGATGGAGGCTTGGGAATGCCTGACTTGCTAAGTCATAAGCACGCCGAAAGATTGGCGTTCCTAAGTCGGACACTGCTTGAGGAATGCACTGGGTACCAGTTGTGGAGCACGCTTTCCCACAGCTCATACCCTCCCCTGCCGCTGAAGGTCGCAGAAGACCGGTGGGGGAACGGCAGTTCCTCTCCGAATGCCGAGCCGCCCTTAGGGCATTGCCGAGGTCCAGTGACCTAGCACGGCCTAGGAGGAGGCTGTATCGGGATTTAGTGGTGGGGACCGCAAAAGATCCGCTGGTTGAGCGGCTGCACATGTCGAGGGAGGAGGTCCGCTCTCAGTGGAATTGGGCGCCAGCCAGTAGCTTTTTAAATAATTCAGAGTTTTCAATCACATGGAGGCTAGTCCGGAATGCGCTGCCACTTTTTGGCGTGCTTGCCAGAGACTGCAGAGGGGATGAATACGTTCCCTTCTGCCCCTGCTGCGAGGAGGACGAAGATGAAACGAGGGATCACGCCTTTTTTCTTTGCAGCGGAGTTCGGAGACTCTGGGAGTACGTCGGAAGGGTAACGGCTCGCATCGACCCCGAACGGTTGGTGCCACTTGATTTGGCGTACGTCGTCGACAACATGGATCCGCCGTTTACTGGGGAGAGACGATTGGTGTTTCTAGCGATCCTAGCAGTAGCTAGATTAGTGACGTGGGTTTCACGTCTTGACATTGTCTATGAGGAGCAATCTGTTTCGGATCGGGATCTGGTTGGTCACTTTAAACATCAACTTAAAGTAAAGATCAGATGCGATTGGAAAAGATTGAACCGCATAGACTTTGATAGGAGATGGGTGCACAACACTAGTTTGTGCATCCGACGAGGCGCTAGGTTCAAGTTTGTTTTCCACCCCTAGTAGTATCTGTCAGGCGGTGCTAAGGTTCTACGGAACCCAGCCCCAAACAAAGTCATAAAGTAGGATAGTTAGGTCCTAACCACTACGAGTGGAGATTTCTTTATTAGATGCTAGACTAGGGCAAGTATGAAAGTTGATCCCGTCCCTGATATTATTTTGTATCGGCAATAGGAGAGCTTCCAAAGATGCCCAGTCCACTCTTTGTTTTGTCCCCGGTCTGTTGCCCCTATACGTACATTTATCTTGGAAGACGTCGCCCAGTCCCTATGTTACCCATCCCTATCTAATTTATTTTTCAAATATCGTCCCTAGGTCCCCCACTCCCCACTAGGGAACGACCTGCTTGCTTACGACCTTCGGGACCGGAAGACAGTAGGCGATCCATATTTAGAAATAGGTTGGGGGGATCCCTTACTAACCCGCCCCCATAGGCATTTTGTTCATTTGTTTTCTTTTTCTTTCTTTTTGGGTGTATCTTAGTTCGCCCCCCCTCCCCATCATATCATCCCTTATTTTTAGTATTTTAGTTTTAAAATCTTTAAAAAAAAAAAATCCTGCTTTTGTTTGTACATATGATTTTGTTTTGTTGAATAAAAACATTTATTTCTTTCAGTTAAAATGTCAACTCATACGCTGGGGAGATTTTTAAGTAGATAAATGCCATGGTAAGAATGAAATTAATTAAAAAAAAATAGTGTCTTAGTGTAGGGATTTTAATAAAGTCTTAAAAAGACCTAGCTTTTAGTTTAGAATGACTCTCGAACCCCACTTCCCCCTACGGGCTTCATGCCTAAGTGTCTCTGGACCCCAAATGAGGGTCTGGCAGTAGATAATGCCTGGTCCAGGGCAGAACACTAAATAAAGCAAGAAGAAATAGAAACAGATATCGGTGTTTTTAGAGTGTGCAGCTAAGAGAAGATACAATATACTCTATTTTCTTTCCAGTTTCATTTGAAAAGGCGTGAAACAGTCAACTGGCTTGCTAATCACTTTCTATCTACACGTAAAAATTTAAACTGGTCTAAAGCGACTGATTGCTCCTCGCACATTTTGCGATAAAGTAATTACATTAGTTAATACTACGTTTTTAAATAAACACACTTTTGATACAAAGTAGTAAGAACTTATAGTCTTAAGTATATATATATATATATATATATATATATATATATATATATGTATATATATAAATATTTATACATATTTCTATATATTTCTATATATATTCATATATATATTCATATATAATTAGATATATATTTTATATATATAGTTATATATATTCATCTCTATATTTATATATATTTATATATATATTTATATATTGTTATATATTTATATATATTTATATATATATTTAAATAAATATATTTATATATATATTATTATATATTTATATATATATATATTTATATATATTTATATATTTATATATATATTTATATGCATACATATATATTATTATATATTTTAATATATATGTATATATATATTTATATATATATATTTACATAAATATATTTATATATACATATATTTATGTATATATATTTATATGCATACATATATATTTATATATATTTAAATATATATTTATATATATTCATAAAGATATATTATACATATGTATATATATATCTATATATATATCTATATATATATATATATATTTATGGAAATTTGTATATGTATTTATATATATGTATATATATTTATATACATATTTATATATATATTCATATATATATTTATACTCGGGTTTTTTTATTCAAAAGTAATGGACTAATGAATTCAACGAGGTTGTTAGATAGTGCTCAATAAAAAGAGCTGATAATACTTGTTTATTGTTATATAAAGATGGTCACATCCTGCTGCTACAAATAGCCACTTGTTTCAATCAAACAACAGATATCATCAGGCAGCGACTTGACTATTCAAAAGTTCAATATATAATCATTGTATATATATTTTTATATACATATATATTTATATATACATATTTATGAATATTTATATATATATTTATATATACATATTTATATATATATATATTTATATAAATATTTATATTATATTAACATTGATATATATATTTGTATATATAAATATTGATATATATATATTTATATATATTTATACATATATATTTAAATCCATATGCACACACACACACACACACACATATATATATATATATATATATATATTTCTTTCTCTCTCTCCCTCTCTCTCTCTCTCTCTATATATATATATATATATATATATATTCACAGGTGTAAATATTTATCTCTCTCTATATATATATTTATATATATATATTTATATATATATATTTATATATATATATATTTTTATATGTATATTTATATGTATATACATATGTATATATATATTTAATGTATATTTATATATATATCATATCAGTGGTATTTTTTAAAAACACTTACCCCAATTTTGACCCCCTTACTATTTATTATTTGGCCTCAAATCAGAGTATAAAATTTGACCCATGTTCAATTTACCTACATCTAACATTTCAAGTGTTTAGAAACAAAATTGTCGGAGGAATTTGGTAGAGTCTGTAAAGGTCAACTATTTCAACTTTGGCGTTCTGGCAGCAGAATTGTTGCCCCATAACTTACTAAAAAGCTTGCCGCATGTCTGAATACCAGTTATGTAAAATTTCAGTTTTCCGAGTAGTTGGCTAGGGACCGCAAAGGTAAAATCTTTTGAACTTTGACCCCTTGAAAGCTTAATTTCCGAGCCAAACCGATTAAAAAGCTTGTCTTATCTCTGAATACACTTTATGTAACATTTCAAATATTTAGACCAGAAATTGGCAGAGGTCAATTATTTAAAATCTTTGATCCCAATTTTGACCCCTTAACATTCATTTATTTGGTCTCAAATATAATTAAAAAGTTTGAACCATGTGCAAGTAACTGGCATCCGAAATTTAAAGTGTTTAGACCCGAAATTGGCGGAGGATTTTGGTAGAGTGCGATAGCCAAATTTCTGACCGAAAACTGATGAGAGAATCTTCCCCAATCTCAATACCTTTATGTCAAATTTCGAGTCTGTAGACCAAAAATTGACAGAGTACTTTGGTAGGGAAATTGACGCACACAAACACGCACAGACAGACAATGTCACTTTTATAGATATATAGATAGAAATCGAGTGAAACAAGAGACGATACATTGAAAATAAAATGGGCGACCAGACATATAAATAATAGCAATATACACAAAACGAAATAAAAAACGGGGCACATTATATGTTTAAAATAACGATACGTATGATATCACTTAGCGACCGATCACGTTCAAACCTAAAAGACATTCCCTCTGCTTGCAACGAGAAGGCTTTTTCAAGCGAACGTGATTAGTGTCCATGATCTTCAGGTGATAGGTCGAATGAGCATGGCTCAGAATAGTGAATGAGTCAGTGCTAAAGTTCGTGGCACATGCCGGGTTGTCAAGCAAATGATCAGCTATAAAAGACCCGAATGTGTTAATAAAAACGACTGTTGGTAGGTAAGTCACATTTCTGATTTTGCTAGGTACGTGCTGTTGGACTCTACTATCGAGACTAATCAATGTCCGACCCACATAGTCAGCACTGCAACTACATTTAAATTTATGCATTACATTCTTATTATTATAGTGGGGGTGAATAGAATGTCTTTCATAAAGAACACAACACGTACATTTGAATCAAAATAGCATCTTTCTACTGTTGAACTTGTTTGGTTGGCAAACTTCTTACTTACTGATCCCAACCACGGTAAACGAATATAAATCGGGCATTAAGTCACCTTACTGATTTTTATAAATGCATATTTATATTAAGTTGAGAAGAACGTTCTTGCACAATTTTGAATTTGGATTTGAAATGATGTATTTTCAAATAAGTTTTCGTTATAATATCTTTATTTTATATATCATTTTAATGAGCGTTTTTTGCTCTATCTAATCGTTTAAATTACAACCGTTTTAAAACAATTATATTTTCTTTTCAGAACAATGAATAGAAGATGGAAAAAAGCAGATTCGCACAATATTCTATTATTACAATACAAGCTGAGCTGAAACGCTGCTGAAACAGCTCGTGATATCAAGGAAGCCTTTGACCCAGGGACCACTACTGAGCACAATAGTGGCTTCAGTAATTTCGTATCACGACGAGTCTTGAGAATGATGAGGGTAGATGACAGCGATCGATGAAGAGCGCTAATCGAACCCAATGGGCACAACCTTTCGAAAACTTGCTTCTGAATTAGAAGCGTAACGTATACGACGATTTCCAACCACTTAAAAGAGATTGGAAAGGAAAAACAACCGGATGAATAGGTGCCTCACGAATTGATCGACAACCATAAGAAACGCTGTTATGAAGATTCCTCTTGCCTTCTTTTACACAATAAGAGCGGTCTGTTGCTCGATCGGGTTGTGATTTGCGATAAAACGTGGGTTCTAACAACAACCGGATACGCTCAGCTCACGACACTTCACGATACTTTCTGAAGTCAGAGTTGCACCAAAATCAGGTAATGCTGATTGTTTAGTGGTCCTCGACCAGTCTCATCCATTACAGTTTTCTGAATGCATTACGGCGGAGAAGTACTCTCAATAAATGGATGAAATACATCAGATTCTTCGACATCAACACTCAGCATTAGTCAACAGAAAATGTCCTATTCTTCTCCACAGCAATGCCCGATTGCACGTTGCTAAACCAACCCTGCAGGAGTTGAACGAAGTGGGCTCTGAAACTCGGCCTCATCCGTCATACTCTCCAGACCTCTTCCCTACAGACTACCAGTTTTTCAAGCATCTAGACAATTTACAGCGCGAGAAATGCTTAAAAAATGTAAGCCATACAAAAAAAAAACCCGCCTCCAATCAGAAGGCAAGATTTTTACGTTACTGGCATAAATACAGGTGTTTTGAATTCGCAAACGTGTGTTGATGCTGATAATGCTTATTTCGATGAAACATTTTTTTGTTTGAACTAAGGTATATTCGTCTGAATTTCAAAGTTAGAAACCGCAAGAACTTCCTTTCAAACCTAATATAATTTGTACGTACAAAACTGCATACGGGTTACTATTTAGTATCGTGTTATAACCTGTTTATTTGTTAAATCCGCAGACAAGAAATGGTTAATTGAATGCAATCTAAATTCTTTTTTCAAAACATTCCAATATGTAAACAATTGAAAAAGACGACGATGAATTTACATATCAGTATAGATATTCGCTTTCATTTAATATACATTAGTCTCTCTCTCTCTCTCTCTCTCTCTCTCTCTCTCTCTCTCTCTCTCTCTCTCTCTCTCCCTATATATATATATATATATATATATATATATATATATATATGTATATATATTGTGCACGATTCTTTGTTGGTTGATTGTTAAGCCCGTTCAATATCAAAAAGAACAAAACGGCAACAAAGGGCGATCAATCATTGAATATCGACTTTGCAATAATATTATCTTTTGTAAACATTGATCTACAATAAGTGAGCGATTAGAGTGTCTTGAAGATACAATTATATTGGCAGACGGCAGATGGAGTGAAGCTAAGCGGAAAAATGTCTAATGAATATATATATATATATATATATATGTGTGTGTGTGTGTGTATGTATGTATACATAATGAGTGCATTGATTCCTTTTGAATTCAATGACCCACTGACCCCAAATAAAGCAGTTTTAGTAAAAAATAGTGAAATGAAGAAAAGACAGGAAACTCCTCTTGGTAAAAAAATGGAACAATTGGACTTTTTACTCATTGGAAGGTTTGATCGATTGAAGACAATTATTAGATTAGGTTTTATACATCAATATGTAAAGAATTGCCTATAATTCAGGATCCAAGATAGCTTCATTGAGATGCACTTTTCAATTAACAAATTGCAGACTGAAAGAAAATGAATTCATATATATATATATATATATATATATATATATATATATATATATATATATACATAAATATATATATATGCATATATATATATATATGCATATATATATTAAGAATGTGAGAGATGATATATAATTATTTTCACAGGCAAACAACGTCGTAGCCTACAAGGACCATGATAGCCAACAAACATGATGATGTCCAAGACTCGAGTTTCACTCTCATATGTTCTCGTCAGTTAGACAAGTTTAGGTTGTCATAGCTCTTGTTGGCTGCGACGTTGTTTGGCTGTGGAAATAATTATATATATATATTATTTATAAGCGTTTAGTCATTCATTCTCTCACAATATATACATCTCTCTCTCTCTCTCTCTCTCTCTCTCTATATATATATATATATATATATATATATATATAAATGTGTATATATATATACATATTTGTAATCAATTTCCAAATATATATATATATCTATAATATAAAGCTGAACGTCTGTGTGTATGTCTGGTCACGAATAGGCTCCTATATGGTTGACTATTGTAGAAAACTGATCACCTATAATGATAGAAGGTGTATCGCAACACAGGAATTAGTATGTTTGATCTGGCATAATGGTGATTCATTAAAATTGTGGGGTCTTCGTACGCGCCTGGTCCACAAGTATGGAAATAAAATATTTTAGATTAAAAAAAAAACGTTTACAAGTGTTTTTATATAGATTACATCAAGTCTGTTGCCAAGGTCGCTGGAAAGATGGTGGGACCATTCTATCGCTCCAGAAGATATCTTACTATTGATGCAATTCTCTATCTATATAAAAGCCAAGTACGTCCAAGGATGGAATACTGCTGCCATATCTGGGCAGGAGCTGCTATAAACAGCTTATCCTGCCTTGACAGAGTACAAAATAGACTTCGTGGCTTAGTGGGGGATGCCCTTTTCTCTACCCTACAACCTCTCTCCCACAGAAGAGACGTTGCGAGCCTATCCTTGTTTTATCCTTATTTCCATGGCAGGTGCTCGTCGGAATTCCAATCTCTGGTCCTCCCTCGCCAATCTTTTACGAAAAACACCCGTCTAGCTGAATCCACTGTGAAAAATTTTCCCCATTCTTTACCTGTGCCTAAATCAAAACGTGGATTCCATGAACAAAGCTTCTTTCTTAGAACTGCACGCCTGTGGAACTCTGTTCCATCTGCCTGCTTCCCACCTGACTACAACTTGGATGTCTTCAAGTCCAACGTTAACAAATTCCTAATGAATCGCACCCTTAAGTAAACATTTCATCAACTCTCCACACTAACATAATGTACTTGCAATAACCCTCATCCCTGAGTTGCTTCCGGGACTTGATAAGTGGTGACCACTGTGTAAAAAAAAAAAATAAACAAGACATAATAATACTTTGATGAGTATGTTTTAGCTTAATAGAGATGGTATAATGGTATTGTGGCGTCTGCGTTCGCGCCTGGCCTACATAGAATGGAAATAGGCACAAACTTTAATAAAGACTTTTCATATCTATCTGCGTAAGTATACTTTGATAATTATGTTTCAGTTTGAAGAAATATGGTATAATAAAATTATGGGGGGTTCGTTCGCGCCTGACCTCTATAGAATGGAAATATGTCACAAACTTTTACAAGGTTTTTTATTATAGATCCACAGAATATTGTTACTGTTAATATTCAACATTAACAATAACAATATTCTGTGGATCTATACATATACATATACATATATATATAGATTTATACATATATATGGATCTATACATATACATATACATATACATATACATATATATATATAGATTTCTTGCACCTAGGGATCTCTACTGTAAAGGGATGAGACTTAGTAGCTTGTCGGGTTTATCGGGGGTAGTTACGTCGGGGAGGTACAAGTGTTTGCAGTTCGTCAGAGCATTCACCATTGAAGTATTTGTAGAACAGGCAGAGGGATGTAACATCTCGTCGATGGGACAGAGGCTGAAGCCTAGATGACAGTTCAGGACCTATCAGGTTGGCGACTCTCTTTTGAACCCTGTCCAGGAGCGAGAGACAAGAAGCAGATGCACCAGCCCAGATGTGACAACAGTACTCCATACATGGGCGAATGGTTGCCTTATAGAGGTATAGGATACTGTCAGGCGTAAGTAGTTTTCTAGCACGGTAGAGGGAGCCAACCTTCCTTGCAGCAGCCTTGGCAATGCTCTCAATGTATCTATTCCAGTTCATATTCCCTGTAAACGTTAGGCCGAGGAGTTTAAAAGAAGTACTTTCAGGTAATGTGTTCTTGGCCATTGCTATTGGTGGTAGAGAAGGTTTCTTGTAGTTATTGAAGGAGACAAGCTTAGTCTTAGCAGCATTGAATGTGACCAACCATTTTTGTCTCCATTCCACTACGGATTGGAGGTCATCCTCTAGTGTTTCTGCCATTTCCTTGGATATGTGTTCATTTGTTTTCCCCTCATATCTGTTATAGAGAGTGGTGTCATCGGCAAATATACCCATCTCCGAAACAATTTTATCAGGGAGGTCGTTTATGAATATCAGGAATAATAGAGGTCCAAGGATAGACCCCTGAGGTACTCCCGCATTTATGTCGTATTGTTTGGATGTACGACCGTCGAGGACAACTTTGATTTTTCTATTACTTAAGAAGGATTTAATTACATTATGAATTCTTCCAGTGATTCCATATGATCTAATTTTCCTTAGAAGACCATCGTGCCATACCCTGTCAAAAGCCTTAGATATATCGAGGGCCACCGGTCTACCCTCCCCTGTTTTATCCAATGAACGGTATATACGTTCAGAAACTACAGTTAAGATATCTGCTGTTGAACGGGCTTGCCTGAATCCATATTGTTTGTCAGTCAGGAGTTTAGCAGCTGTTAAGTGTTGGACTAGGGCTTGATTAACTAAAGTATCAAATATTTTGGCGAAAAGCGGGAGGAGGCTAATTGGGCGATAATTTAGTGGGTCAGTTCTTTCACCAGAATTCTTGAAGACTGGTACCACAGAGGCGGTTTTCCAGCAGTCGGGAAAACAAGATTCATTAAGGCATTTATTATAAAGTTTGGACAGAACTGGAGCAACCTCGGCAGAGCATTTTTTTAATAGCACAGCCAGGATGAGATCTGGTCTACACGCTTTTGAGGTGTCTAGGTTTTTTATAATAGCATGTACCTGAGAAGGGGTGATTTTCAAATCGTCTAGTGAGGCGTCTGTTCGCAGAGGAAAATCAGGGAGTGAGTGGTGTACCGAGTTCAGTGTGGAGTTTGAGGCAAACCGACTGGCAAGCAGATTAGCCTTGTCAGTTGCCGTGCAGGCACCCTCATGATCGTTTGATAGTGGGGGAATAGTTGACTGTCCATTATTTACTACGCTGTTGTAGATTTTCCAAAAATCCCGGGTTCCTAATTTCTGTGCTTCGATGCGTTTTCTGGTGGTTTCAGAGTAATCTGTCTTAGCTGTCTCTATCACTCTCTTACAATTATTTCTAGCTTCTATATACTTCTGTTTATTTGAGCTGGACGTATGTCGGTTGAATCTGCGGAATGCATGCTGCCTTTGACAAATGGCAGCTGCACAAGCAGAAGTAAACCCTTGGGGGGAGTGGGGCTTGCTATAGAATTTCCGTGCGGGAACATGTGCTTCAATAGCAGTTTTGAACCATTCAGTGGTCTCATTTGCACACTGTTCCGCTGGAAGAGTAAAGATATTTTTCCATGGGGCATCTCTGATGAGCTCCTTGATGGCTTCCCAGTCAGCCTTTTTGTAATACCTCGTTGTTTTGAGTAGTGGGTCTTCAGTTTTAGGGCGAGAATTTAGGCTGATTTCTACCATTATCACAGCGTGATCAGCAGTCCCGAGTGGGCTGAGGGCATTTGTTGTACAGTCATTGGGAACCGTTGTCAGAAAGAGATCTAGAAGTGAGGCATGTTGATCTTGCTGGTCTGGGAAACGTGTCGGAAATGTAACCAACTGAGATAGGGAATGGGATATAGAGAAGCTATGTGTTGCGCTACCAGCTACGTCTGTGTGATTAGAGAATCCTAGCCAGTTACTGTGGTGGACATTGAAGTCACCAAATACATGTATTTGTGCGCTAGTATCGAGGGAGAGTGCTATATCTATGCTGTCTGAGACTTTGTTTATTAGGGTACAGTCTTGGTTTGAGGGAGAGCGGTAGAGAAAATACAAGTAGCTAATATTGTGTTGCATATTTAGTCTGAAGCACATAAAGGCCTGGTCCTTTGATTCTAGTTTTGTTTCTCTAGTCAGGGGGAGGGTGTTACGAATATAGACTCCAAGTCCATGCATATGTCTGTCCGAGTCCTTACGGTAGAGTGGGAGATAACCAGGCATGTTAAAGTGGTTAGAGGGAATGGAGGAGTGAAGGTTAGTTTCACTTAATGATAAGATATCCGGGGTGTTCACAAGGAGAAATGACTCAACATCATCTAAGTTAGTTCTAAGCCCGCGGATATTAGTAAATGCAAGCCTCAAGGGAAGAGGCAGGTTGGTTTTCTTTGTCTAGAAGTGTAAGCCATTTTGAGTTCCAGAACAGTTTCAGATGGTTCGCCGTTACACACAAGTCCTGGGTCATGTGTGTGATCGCGATAATAATAATAATATAATAATATAATGATAATAATAATAATGATAATAATAATGATAATAATAATAATAATAATAATAACAATAATAATAACAACAACAACAACAACAATAATAATAACAATAATAATAATAATGATAATAATAATAATACCAATAATAATAATAATAATAATAATAACAATAATAATAATTATAACAACAACAACAATAATAATAACAATAATAATAACAATAACAATAACAACAGCAATAATAATAACAACAACAATAATAATAATAATAATAATAATAATAATAATAATAATAATAATAGGTATTATTATTGCCTCATAATGAGCTTTCACACACGTCGTCAAAGATCTATCTTTGAAAACAACCCGTGGTGTTCCCTAGAAGTTAAGCGACAACAAGTCTCCCCAGAGTTCTAGTACTCTCCACCTCATTCGATAATATTTGCAAACAAATTTACGTTATCGCAAGAGCTGCTTACAATTGACTTCTCCCTTTCATAGGTTCCAGCTCTCTTCACACTTGTCCAGCAAATGTCTGGTCAGCGCTTTTTCTTCGGTCTTTCCATCCTCCTTGACCCTTTTCGACTGTTTGACATCACTGTTTGGGGGGGGGGTGATGGGGTAATAGGGCTGATCGATTTGCAACTTTTTTCAGAAAATCAACATGACACTGGTGATGATAGTTGGAATTTGATGTGATAAGATCAGATACCAAAAATTAAATTCTCATCTTGAACAGAAAATTGAGCATTTAATTTTAAAAATCGTGTAGCAAAATGCTGAAAAATCCTTCATTTTTATAGTATTATTTACCACAATGACTTTGAAATTTCACTATTTTTATAAAATATTCAATTAAAATTAATATATTTATATGAATTACATTAAAATAAAAATAAATACATGAATTATAATTTTAATTATGAATCACAACTAGCAACATATCTCAAAATTGTAAAAAAAAGCTAATTAGCAACTAAGTCTTTTAAATTTCACAATTCAAAAAGATATGTGGAGTTATATTACACAATATAACAACTTCATATAAGTTACAGAACCATGTATTTTAATTTTTTATCAGAGGTAATAATATAAACTTATAATAGAACTAAATTGTTCTGTATAATTTCCTTTTGAAGAAAATGAAGGTCTAATTTGCTGGCACGATGACTTTGTAATAATGTGGCTATGTCTTGCTTCCTGCCCATATACAACTTTTTGAGAAAAATCAATCAAATTTGACCAGTGTGTGGCTGCAAAATTGATAGCAATCTTTTTCATTTTTTTTTAGTTGTTAACTATTTCTGGAAAAAAACAACACAAAAAAGCAAAACAATTATTTGAAAACACTTATGTTTTATATTTTGTGATGCAATATGAATAAAACTAACTATTGTTTGGGTAAATTAAGAAAACTAATAAAATTTAATGGATAAATATTTATTTAATCTAATGGACAAAATCCTTTGAATGCCCTCTTCTCTCACATCCAATTAATCTGAGTTTATCATCAATATTATATTTTCCGGAAGTAGTGCTAAAGCACTATATTTTGAAAAGTTTAAAACAGTAATTTGGATTTAAGTTAAATGTTTTGTTCTCTGAATAATATTAAAATATACTGTTGTTGGTTAAAAAAATAGTGCCGGTTTGGTCTTAAACCAACTAACAGCATACACTTGGATAATAAATTTGACCAAAATGTTTAATTTATCATAGTGTTTGAGGATAGACAACTGTTGTCCATAAACACATTAATCTTGTGGTTTATGGTAGCCATCTGCCTTGATTCAAGGCCCCAATTTTCAAAGTTAACTTCTCCACATGAAATGCTTATAGTAGCCTCAGATCTTCACACTTAAAATTATTTGTTTCTTCTGCTGTCAGATAATGATGATCGGGAAAGACACTAATTTGTTAGAATTCTACCTGAGGCAAATCTTGATAATTATCGATACAAAGTATCCCCAAAGGACCAGTAAATGTTAGGCTTTTTAGTTTTCCATCAATTAATTTTAAAATTGCTGCAAATGGCAGTTATTCTAGATGAACAGGAAAATTGACAAATTTGCATGTTTAATAATAGAGCCAGATTACATAATAAATACCAATATATTATTTTATTTTCCACAAAAAAGGAACATAATTACAGGTGAATCTATAGAATTAATTGTACCTCCTTGTTAGGAGGTCAAGTGAAGATTATGTGCCTTGTTTGGCAATTTTCTGTCTTGAACTTTACTGCAAAGTCATCACATCTCAAGACAGAAAGTTTACAGCTTCAAGAAGATATATCAAACAGTCTGTTTAGCTGTTCCTTCATTCTTTTCACTTTGATTGCTGCACAAGATTTCTTGTCAATCTGTTTGGCCCCTGTAGCAAAAATATATTGACCTTCTGTCCTATATAATGCTACCTCAACAAGGGCAATTGTGGATTGACTGCTTGCCGAATACTAATTATTTCCTTTGCAATTAACTTAGAAATCTCACTATTTTTAAAGTGGGGATAATTGTTTTCGAGGAAATAACGAAACTGGACGACTCGTCGTGAAGTTGTGGGTGTTATTTCATCCAAATTACAAGGTGGACCAGCAAATTCTGTGAACCACGGGTAAAACCTGAACGTCGTGCTTTTATAACATTTTAAATCTGAAAAGTAAAATAAATAAATGGATTGTAAGTGAAGGAATCTGTATTAGGCTATATTCCAGTTTCATACGTAAAAAAATAAGTGCTAGTTATAAGAAATAATGAAAACTTTGTAGAGTCACATAACCAGAGGCATAGTAGTGTTTAGTTTAGACATTTTTTTAGCAGATTCTAACTCCTCTTCGATAACATGAATTTATCCATAAAGAGATTTATTCTTTCCGTAGCTGTGACATTTTAAACGAATGTTTACTGTTTAGAGTTTGAAAAACCAGTGCTTGTGCATCTATGTTACTATGCTATTTTTAATAGTATTTTCAAATTAAATTTAATTTTTATGAAATTTTTGTTTATTAAATTTTTAGGTGAAAGTACAGAATAGTTACACTGCAACCTCCTTTCCATATTAAGCATGGCTTTCCAAATAACAAAGTTATTTTAGCACAATAACATAGATGCACAAATAACGAAACCCTTTAAAGGAGTTTCCGTATTTACTCGTATTCATCTTTGTGGGTTATCTGATTTCAAAACTATAATTTTAGAAGAAAAACACTGCTTAAAAACAATTACAACCTAAAAATAAAAGATATTAAAATTTGACACTAATTTTCTGCAAAATATTTTTTATTAAGTAGAAAACTGTAAAATTTACGTGGTTATCTTTCGTAATGAATGTGTAGAATAAAATTGTATGAACTATTTTTTTTGTTTTAATATAAAACTCGAGTATTACCATATTTTAATAAAAAATCAAATAGAATTTGATTTGAAATATAAGGTTGGTGCAAAAATAATGTTTTCTACGTTCGTTTAAACGTGAAACATTCCATTATTTTTGCACCAACCTAATAGAAAAACAAATTAAAAAAGATAAAACAAATATGTTTAAATTCGCTGCAGACACTAAATATATAATAATATATATTTTAAACAAGTCTTTCATTTTTCCTTTCGAAATAATTCAACCTAAATTGTAATTTTTTCAAATAAAATAATAAACAAACGTTAAGTTTCAATATCAATAACGAGGTTGTTTTGCACCGGTGAAATCTAAAATGTTTCCACCCAAAAAAATTCCTGAAATGAAAAAGCGAACTTTGGTCGTTATTATTTAAAAACATAATTTTGCCTTTACAGTTAATATTTATTTTATTAATTCATTACCCTCACTCATTTTATTTAAAAATCTAGTTTAAAATATATTCTAAATAATAATTCCATTTTCTTAACAGTACGGATTATTTTTTTGATGATGGGACGTTCTTCAAAATTCACCGAAAAACCTTTAATCGCTTCAATTTTTCAACTTTTTAAGTTATTTCCTGAAGCAAAGATAATGGTTTGGAGGAAAATATTTCGTGTAGGTCTTTTCTATGTCAAACCCCAACTATCATCACAATTGCCTCACCGGGGTTCCAAAATCGACCTGCCCTAATGGGCAATAGGAGAGGATGGGTCAGGGGAAATAGAATTGTAGATGTGCAGTTTCAATGTTCTTTGTTACATGTAACGGTTTTCCATTTTTTGCCTCTGCAGCAGTTTGTCTGACCTCACATGTGGCTCATGTGTATTAATCTTCGTATTCAAGGGTGTTCCTTAATATTTCAGCTGTTTTTATTATCATTATTCGTTGTATTTCGTAGCCATTCCTCTGATTCCAATTTCTCCCATTCTTTTTTTCAAAGTTTTTTTTTACATGGAGGTCACCACTTATCAAGGTTCGGAAGCCACTTGGGGATAAGGGTTATTGTGTGTACAGTAATCAATGGGATAGTATCGTAGTAATCTTTACTATTGGAGATTTGATAAAGTGTCTTACTTAAGGGAGCAGTTCATCAGGAATTTTTTTATGATGGACTTGAAGACATCCAAGTTGTAGTCAGGTGGGAAACAGGCAATCAGAAGAGAGTTCCATAGTCGTACACTTCTAAGAAAGAAGCTCTGCTCATGGAATCTGCGCTTGGATTTAGGCACAGATAAAGACTGGGGAAAATTAATAACAGTGGTTTCAGCCAGGCGGGTGTTTTTCGTGAAAGATTGGCGAGGGGGAATCATATATTGGAGCTCAGACGAGAACCTGCCATGAAAATAACGATAAAACAAAGACAGGTTCACAACGTCTCTTCTGTGGGAGAGAGGCTGCAGGGAAGAGAAAAGGGCATCCCCCACTAAGCCACGAAGTCTATTTTGTTCCGCGTGCACCTACTATTATAGGTATTATCTTGATTTTCTACATTAACCAACTCTCTTACAGCTCTCTGTCTAGCTCTGTCTATTTGCTCCTTTTCTCCCTTTCTTTGATATTCACTCTGTGGTCTGCTGGGACAGCAAAGTTTACGATTGGATAGGACATTTTTCCTTGTTAATTATTACGACATCTGATCTTCTTGATTGTATGGGTTTACTAGTGTGTATGTCCATGTCTCATGGTATTTTGTGATTCTCAGTTCAAGTACTCTTGCCAACTTATGTTTTACCATTTGTCTGTGCGTTCGAGATGCATTTCTTTGCATAATTCTCAATGTACTGTCATCCCGATTTGGTCGTGCCTGTTCTTGTATTCCTTTTGAGCCAGTTTGCTGCATTCGCTCATTATATGGTTTATCGTTTCGTCTCTTTATCTACAGCGTCTGTATTTGCTGTTATTTTTTTTTGTGTTTTGTCGATCTTTGATTTGATGTGGTTGGTTCTTATCTTGTGTTCCATTTATTACGGATTCATTTTCTCGGTTTACGTGTCCTTTTCGCAGGTGTTTTTGTTATTATTATCTTTTGTCATTCTTATGACTCTTCCGTGTAGTTATTTCTCTTCCCATTTTTCTTTTCTTGTTTTATCCTTTGTTTCTCTGTTTTCTGTTTTGTTGGGGTTTTTTCACTGCGCTAATTATCCTATCAGTACTTTGCATTATGTATTTTTCTAGTTTCGTTTTATGCCAGTCAAACAATATTTTATACAAAGCATTGTCAATCACGTTAATGATAGTGCTTGGTATTTCATACATTTTTAAGCATTCTCTCATCAATGCTTGGGAGATCCTGTTGTACGCTTTTTTGTAGTCGATCCATGTCATGGCTAAATTCTTTCTCCTTTTTTCGACTTTAGGATCTTTTGGTCTATATATAGTAGGTGAAAAACATTTTACCTCTGCGGTCTCTACCAAATTACTCAGCCAATTTCTGGTCTAAACATTTGAAATTTTACATAAAATGTATTCAGACACGGGGCATACTTTTAATCGACTTTTTCCGGAAATTTAGCTGTCAAGAGGCCAGTGTTCAAAAGATTTGCCCTTTTTGATCCCTAGCAAAAAATTAAGCTAATTTTGGGTCTAAACATTTGAAATTTTACATAAAATGTATTCAGAAATGCACCTATATTTTCAATCAGTTTTTGGTCGACAATTTGGCGGCTAAGAGATCAAATTTTAAAGAGTTGACCTTTGCAGACTCTTCCAAACCTCTCCGCTAATTCTGAGTCTTAATACTTGATATTTTAGATGTAGGTTTCCTGAACATGAGTCACACTTTTAAATATATACATACACATTTGCACGTAAAGTTATGAAGAGTATATACGGCCCGAGCAAAGCAGGGTCGAGCAGCTAGTATATATATATATATATATATATATATATATATATATATATATATGTAAATGCATATGTATATATATATACGTATAGGATATGTATATAAATATAGATGTATATATATATATGTGCATATATGTATATATATCCACATATATTTTTTTTATACGTCCATGCATACATATATGTATATATATGCATATTTATATATACATATGCATATACATGCATATGTATACTATATGTATACATATATGTATATATATATGTATATTTGTGGATTGGCAAGGTCACAGAGGAGACAATCAAGCTAAAAGAAGAAAAATCCATCCTAAGGCTATAACACTAGAGCAGGCCTGCCAGGACACTATATATATATATATATATATATATATATATATATATATATATATATATATACAAATGTAGACAAATCTGGGCATATTTTACTGGTTTGAAACATAAATTCTTTTTTCGGATTAAAGATTAACAATAGAATAATATTTAATCTTCAAAAAATCTTTCAAATTTACATATATATTCGTCCCATAAGACCCTCTTAATGGCACGTAAAATAACTGATATAATTCCAGACGGAAATAATTTTATCCTATTAGCTATAAAGTCTAAAATAACCGTTGGCAACAAATATTGGACCAGAAATAATACCCCTGACCATTTTAACATTTTAATGTGTCGATCGACTCAGCTTAGGTCACTGATCTAGTTGGCCTTTTCCTCTTGTGTGAAATTCGAGATATATTCTACAAACAATTTCGATTTCGATTTACATAGACTATACACTCTTCTTGATTAACTCCACAAATAAACATTACGAAAAGCAATTAAATTCCTGCATAAACTTTTAAAAAAATTATGGACTTACTATAAAAATCGACACTAATAAAAAATAGTTAATTTCTTGGATGTAACATTAAATCTTACAAACTTTACTTTTAAACCCTATCATAACCAAATCAGACTGTAATATATGTTCATAATGAATCAAATCATCCTAGGTCAATACTGAAATCAATAGACCCTAATGTCTCTTGAAGAATATCTAAAATATCTTCTAAAAAAATTATATTTAATAAAAATACAGACTACTGCAATGAGACCCTTAAAATCTCAGGATACAAAACACAAATTAAATACCAAAATAAAACTGATACAAATCACATAGAAAACTACAACAATTATAATAAACCCAGTAAAACCTTAATGACCTATAATATGACCATATCAACCCACAAAGAAACTGCAAGAATAATCCGACCACATTACAAACCCCTATTAAACCACACGCATAAGTAATTAACACCAATAAATCCCAACATCATATCATTAAACGTAAAAACAGAAATAGGGACACCTAGTTTAACCCTCCATACTCCAAAAGCATTAAAACAGACATAGCCAGATGCTTTTTCAAAATATGAGAAAATGACATCAAAGCCCCTATAAGTACAGTAACATATATAACAAAAACACGATTAAAATATATTTTTAAACAATGCCAAATCTGCTTCCAAAATAATTAGTAACAACAATTAAAAAAATACAAAGTACAAATATACAAACTTTATAAAGCTGTAACGGTAGAAGGAAATACACATGTCCTTTACAAGGTACCTGCGAAGTAATACGTGTAATTTACCGCTGCACAGTAACAAACTCCCAAATGTAAATTCAAATAATAGCCACCATATCAATCTTTTCGCGCAGACTAATACCAGCACACAATGAATAACAACATCGCATTAATCCGTCTAACAGTCTAATACAACCAAGCAACTTACGTAGCAATACTACTATTAATCAAACTTAAAACAACTATTACAATTCTATTAAACAAAATGCGATATACTTTGGTTCTACTAATAAAACACGGAATCTCCACACGCATAAAAATATAAAAACATGACAAAAAGATGGACTGACCATTTTTGAAACTTTTTGAACCTTTAGGAAATAAGCAACCAATTATTAGATTTAAAAAAAAAAGATCCTTAAAAACCCAGACAACTTTAGCAAAATATAGTTGGTATCTCAAAGATATGAGTATTCCCTTTAATTTAAAATGAAAACACTAGGTTCCTTAAAGCATTTAAACTTAGTGAGAAATTCTGCACCCTTTGCACATTTGAAGCCCTGGCTATATTAAAATTCAATGACAATATTTCCACACTTTTAAACCGAAAGGGCAATATTTTTTTCCGGTTGTATCCATAAAGGTTGGTTGGAATTTGACAGATTTTAACCCCCATAAAATAATTAAAATATTCTGATTATTAATCTGACTTTAATCGTTTATAATTAATAATTTAATAACTATTATTATTATTATTATTATTATTATTATTATTATTATTATTATTATTATTATTATTATTATTTTACTTATTTTATCAGTATTATTTCGATTGCTATTATTATAATTATTATAACTATTATTTATTATCATTATTATAACTATTATTATCTATTTATAATATTATCACTAAGATTTATATCATAACTATTATTGACGTGATTTATTTTTTACAATATTATGCATTACAATAAATAAATAAATAATCCCTAAAATAATTCAAAGTTATCTCTCTTTGATCAATAAAGTAAAGTTTTTTTTAATTTATATTTATTTAAAAAAATATTGCAGTTGTCTCCCTTGTTAATTCAATATAATTTTACATTTTCAAGTTAGCGTTCCAGCGATAAATACATTAATCGTGCAGCGTTTTAAAGTAGTATACCCTTTAAGTAATTATTTCAATTCGGAGACAAAATATAACAGCATGCCAAAAAAATAGACTGACCATTTTTGGAACTTTTTTTTAACCTTTAAGAAACAAGCAACCAATTATTAGATTTTTACAAACTAAGGTTTTTGAACAGTTTTTAGCTTTATTTATATAATAAGTATACACGTTGCCCCTCATGTCACACATGAAGGGGAACGTCCATTTTTTCCAAACATTTTGTAACATTTATATCCCAGATTCTACAGTCATAAAATGTTTCAATCATAGTAATTTATGTTTATAGTTTTGCATATGACTTACAAAGTATGAGATATTTTACCTAAACCAGTTGGCCTTGATGAAGAGGAGACTAAAACTTCCTTATATGATTTCAAATGATCTGAAAAAACAGCAAGAGGAGACTTGATTCCAAACTTTCATTATATTATTTTAAATTGATTTATATATTTTTCTATATTTACATCAGATACATAACACTGATAAATATTTCTCAAATGTTATATTTCGCCACAATTATGCGTATTCCGAGTCCTTATCTTCCTTATACATTTTGAAATTTACTCTATGTATAAATAAAAACAAACCTCTTTGAAAAATATTGTACGATTATGAATAGCTCCAGTATCAAATAATCCTTATACATTATGAAATTTGATTTGTGTGAGAAGACCCAAGATAGGATATATAGCATATGAGATTTATTTATCAGCTATATGTATCTGATATAAATATAAATAGAATAATATAAAGAAATTTAAAATAATTTAATGGAAGTTTGGAATCTGCCTGCTTCCCTCCGGACTACAACTTGGATGTCTTCAAGTCTAATGTTAACAAATTCCTAATGAACCGCCCCCCTAATTAAACACTTCATAAAATCTCCTCACTAACGTGATGTACTTACAATAACCCTTATCCCTGAGTGGCTTCCGGGCCTTGATAAGTGGTGATCACTGTGTAAAAAAAAAAAAAAAAAAATCGAGTATCCCCTTGCTATTATTAGCATGTTTAGTCTTTCTTCCATAAGGTCCAGATGTTTTTGAAAGATATATATATATATATATATATATATATATATATATATATTTATATTTATATATATCCTCTTTCTTTCCCTCCTTTTGCAAGCGTCTGTCGTGACCGACAATATTAGAGAGGTCAAAGTGAAAACTATGACGTCTTGAATCGACGTATTTTTTTTAAAAATCTTTTTGAGGTTTTCCGTCGCATCTCTCTCTTTCTCGGCATAAATTTTGGTTCGCTAAGCATCACTATCCCGGAATAATGCTGTCCATTGCTCACATTCTACACCGAAATACATGAGGTTTCACTTTAGCACATCCTTGACTCTGAAATGCAAAAGACCAACAGGCTGAGTACCCTCTTTCGAAACACAATGTAATACATTGTGAGGTAGGTGTTCACATGACATTCGGTTTACATGGTCTTCCCCCCGTAGTCTCGTAAATTTAAGGCTTGAGGAAATTGCACCAGAGCCGGTCTGTCTGAAGAGCTCTTCGTTTGTCATTTTGTCCTCCCATGATACGCCCATGATTGATCGTAGACATCTTGTATAAAAGTCACTAACCCTGGACTCTTGAGGACGATATGTAGACCACATCTCAACTTCATAGAGCAGGACACTCAACACGCACGTTTCATGCACACGAACTCTCGTCTTCATGGTCAGATGCTTGTTCTTCCAAACGCGTTGCGTGAACCTCCCAAATTTGGCAGAGGCTAGGCCAAGTCGCGTGCTAAGTTCAGGGTCAAGAGTAATGGTTTTGGCACGGTATTTGAATTCATCCACAATCTCAACGGTTGTAATATCTATTGTAAAATTAACACTCTCTGATGATTGGGAGAGGATGACGGTTTTCTTAAGACTGATTGTTAGTCCGAAATGCTTACATGAGTTTGAGAGAGAATCTAGAAGTCGTTGAAGATCCCCAGCGGATGATGTGCAAAGAGACAAATCATGAGCGTAGACGAGTTCCCGGACTTGGCTTTGTATCGTGAGAGGGTAAAGAAATTTCCATCATCATGAGTGAGGATTGAAACCCCCACAGATTTATTGAAATTCTGATATGCTTGTTTGAAAACACAGGAGAAGTACATCCCGAACAGAGCTGGGGCGGGCACGCCGCCCTGTTTGACTCCGTGATTGATCGGACACCGGTCAGACAAGTTTCCCCCTTACTGAACTCGCCCATGCATATTCTCGTGAAATGCTTGGATAAGTGACAGCAGGGTAGGGGGCAGCCTGGTTTCTGAAAGACGAGGAATAGAGCTCCTTTGTCGACCCACTCACTAGCTTTTGACAGGTCTCGGAAGGCCATATATAGTGGTTCTCGATGTTCTCCTGCCTTCCACTGGAGCTGTCTCACACAGAAGATCATGTCCGTAGTTGATCGACTTGCCCTAAAACCACATTACGATTTAGGATACGCTGTTTCCGCAATTTTCTGTAGACGTGAGAGGAGCAGGTGGGCAATCACATTCCCAGTTACACGGTAATTGTTGCACTCCCCTCTTCAACCTTTATGCTTGAAAAGTATTGTAATTTTTACAAGTTTGAAATCGTGTTTTCAACTTTTCAGACAAGATCTCGCAGAATTCATCGCATTTGAAGGGAATGTTGATTTTGGAGAGGTCAATCTTCAGCAATTTAGCAACTCTCTTATGGTAGGGCTTTGGCTGAAGCACCATTCGACACACCACACTGCTATGATCTGTGTCACAGTCCGCACTGTAGTATGTTCGTATGTTGTGCACTTTGCTCTTTCTATTTAGTTTGTTTATGATGAAGTCAAGTTGATGCCAGCAGGAAGATCTTGAATGACACCAGACACCTTATGAAAAGGGTTATCCGGGAATAGCGTGATTGTGATGATTAGGTTGTTTCTGCAGCACAGCTCGAGCAGGCGTTGCCCATTTTCATTTATCCTTCCACCTCTAAACTCTCCGATGCACTATGACCAGCTTGGGTAATCAGCCCTGACCCGAGCATAAATATCCTTAAGAAACACTGCGTTCTTTATCAGAGCATGTTCTTAGTTTTCCCTCGATGTGCTCATAGAAGACATCTTTCACTGATGCTTCGGCATCAAGAGTTGGCGCGTAGGCAGATAGGACGAGAACACTACTCTGCATTGTGTGGAGCCTCAGATGGGAGAACCTGTCAGATATTGCTGATGGCGTCTGAATGCTCGGAATGAGATATTCCTCATAGCAACTTAGTGCCGTACATTCTCACATTTCCTTCCTGTCTACCAAACCAGTAAAATGTATAATTTTGCTCTTTGATCGTGCCAGTTCAAGAGTGCCTCGTTTTTTGCAGTGCCGCAATATCAATAGTATGCTTGAACAGTTTTGGATCATCATTAAGACCAGAAACATTATCGGTATTCATTCCAGTGGTCATTGTCCGGACATTCCATGTAGCAAAGGTAAGCTTAGATTTCTTAGGTAATAAATGAACGCTGTGCCCTGCACATACAGGCATGTAGCGCGTGGTGACGTGATAGCACCTAATTGGTCAGAGGCTGCCTGATTTGAGCGGGCGGTAGCTTATCATGAGACAAACAGTTTCTACCACTGTTGATTGCAGTACCTAGCGCCTGTTTATATTATCATTAGTCAAAGCTTATAACCGGTAACTACTGTAACCCTGTTCGTTTCAACAGTTACGACTGTGGAGCAGTTGGGTCTGCTTCGGAGACGCGATGTTGTTGGACATAGTTTGGATCTCTGCCAGGACTGTTAAGCTTGCATGGATGGTCCTCGCATTGACCAAGCGCTTCTCTAACCCGAACTCTCCTTGTATCAGAGGAAAGGCTATGCCAGTACGTCTGAGAGATAACAGATGCAGAGGCTGCCACAAAAGAAATCTATGATTTTCAGTCAGTGTATGTCATGTGCTACTGGTACCATGTAACCTAATAGTACCTATCTCATGCTCGGTCACCGGCGATTAAACTGGTTCCTCCACCAGACTTGTTTGGTGAGGAGAATGGCTAGTCTCCCAGAAGAATTAAAAACAAGACATTCCAAAGTGCGGATGAACCCCTTTTTTGGAGTCAACGGCCAATTAGCACTATATATATATATATATATATATATATATATATATATATATATATATATATATATATATGTGTGTGTGTGTGTGTGTGTGTTTTATATATATATATATATATATATATATATATATTACTGATGTAATGATTCAAATATTTGTCCCGATTCCGATACGATTACCGATTCTCTACTAAATTCCTGATACCGATACCATTACCGACTCCGATTCTTTATAAATCTCTAAATCTTTATAAAAGTGTTATTTTGGCCCGATTACTGAAAAACACATCTTAAATATCCCTATATTTTCTGAAACGTAAAAACACATTAGTCTTATTGAAAGTTTAAATCAATAAATACGAGTTATTATTACTACAAGCAGTGGAGGACGTTTCTTAAACCAAAGCCAAATAAAAAAATATAATTTAAGGAATCGGTTTTTGTACATAAAATAATACAAAACGATATTACTTTTTCACTGTTTAAGGTCTTTAAAATCTGCTTTATTATTATAGAATATAAAATTTTTATTATTATAGAATATAACATTTTTATTATTATAGAATATAAAATTTTTATTATTATAAAATATACAATTTTTATTATTATAAAACATATAATTTTTATTATTATAAAATATATAATTTGTATTATTATAAAACATATAATTTTTTATTATTATAGAATATATAATTTTTATTATTATAAAATATATAATCTTTATTATTATAAAACATATAATTTTTTTATTATAGAATATAGAATTTTTATTATTATAAATATACAATTTTTATTATTATAAAACATATAATTTTTATTATTATAGAATATATAATTTGTATTATTATAAAACATATAATTTTTATTATTATAGAATATATAATTTTTATTATTATAAAATATATAATCTTTATTATTATAAAACATATAATTTTTTTATTATAGAATATAGAATTTTTATTATTATAAATATATAATTTTTATTATTATAAAACATATAATTTTTTATTATAGAATATATAATTTGTATTATTATAAAACATATAATTTTTATTAATATAGAATATATAATTTTTATTATTATAAAATATATAATTTGTATTATTATAAAACATATAATTTTTATTATTATAGAATATATAATTTTTATTATTATAAAATATATAATCTTTATTATTATAAAACATATAATTTGTTTATTATAGAATATAGAATTTTATTATCAAAAATATATAATTTTTATTATTATAAAACATATAAGTTTTTATTATAGAATATATAATTTGTATTATTATAAAACATATAATTTTTATTATTATAGAATATATAATTTTTATTATTATAAAATATATAATCTTTATGATTATAAAACATATAATTTTTTTATTATAGAATATATAATTTTTATTATTATAAAATATATAATTTTTATTATTATAAAACATATAATTTTTATTATTATAGAGTATATAATTTTTATTATTATAAAATATATAATTTTTATTATTATAAAATATATAATTTTTTTTATTATAGAATATATAATTTTTATTATTATAAAATATATAATTTTTATTATTATAAAATATATAATTTTTTTTATTATAAAATATATAATTTTTTATTATAGAATATATAATTTTTATTATTATAAAATATATAATTTTTATTATTATAAAATATATATTTTTTTTATTATAAAATATATAATTTTTTATCATAGAATATATAATTTTTATTATTATAAAATATATACTTTTTATTATCATAGAATATATAATTTTTATTATTATAAACTATATAATTTGATTATTATCAAATATATAATTTTTATTATTATAGAATATATAATTTTTATTATTATAAAATATATAATTTTTTTTTATTATAGAATATATAATTTTTATTATTATAAAATATCTAATTTTTATTATTATAACATATATAATTTTTATTATTTTAGAATATATAACTTTTATTATTATAAAATATATAATTTTTATTATTATAAAATATATAATTTTTATTATTATAAAATATATAATTTTTATTATAATAGAATATATAATTTTATTATTATAAAATATATAATTTTTATTATTATAGAATATATAATTTTTATTATTATAAAATATATAATTTTTATTATTATAAAATATATAATTCCGGTCTGCGGACATTTCTTGTTAACTTAAAATATTTTAAACTTAAATAACGAATGGATTTGTAAGCGGAACATTAGTACGTAAATAAACGGCTTTTGATTGAAACCGGTCTTATTGGCCTATGGTTCTTATTTGCCGAATACTAATGTTAACAGTTATTAATAGAATAATTAAAAGAAACAGCAACAGCAGCAGCAAAAACAACAACATTTTTGCAAGGACCGAAAAGGAGACACTAATTAACGCTACCAGGGTCTTAAGCCAAGATATCCTAATGGAATTTGGAATGGAAAAGTGCGCACAACTAGTTATAAGAAAGGCAAAACTAGAAACGACAGAAGGAATGGAACTACCCAACCAAACAGAAATTAGGGCACTAGGGGAACAAGACGACTATAAATACTTGGGAATTCTGGAAGTGGACACCATCAGAGCAACAGAAATGAAAGAGAAAATTGGAAAGGAATACCTCAGGAGAACAAAACAATCCTGGAAACGAAATTACATAGCAAAAACCTAATAAAAGGCATAAATACAAGGGCAGTATCACTAGTAACATACTCTGGACCGTTTATAGGGTGGACTAAAGAAGTACTGAGACAATTTTACCAGAAAACCAGGAAACTCATGACTATGCATCATGCACTATATCCAAAGGACGATATTGACAGGCTCTACGTAAAAAGGAAAGACGACGGGAGATGACTGATCTGTGTAGAAGACTTTGTGAAGGGCACGAAAAAAGACCTAGAAAAATACATAATGCAAAACACTGAAAGGATAATTATGGCAGCGAGAGACACTGAAAAAAACCCAACAAAACAGAAAACAGAGAGACAAATGACAAAACGAGAAAAGAGAAGTGGGAAGAGAAACAACTCCACGGAAGATTCAAAAGAATGATAAAAGATGAGAATAACGAAAACACCTGGATATGGATGCGAAAATAACATATAAACCGAGAAACTGAATCTCTAATAACTGCAGCACAAGATAACCCGATAAGAACCAACGATATCAAAGCAAGAATCAATAAAACACAAGAAAACAGCAAATGCAGACTCTGTGGACAAAGAGACGAAACGATAAGTGAATGCAGCAAACTGGCACAAAAGGAATACAAAAACAGACATGACCAAGTGGGGAGGGCGGTGCACTGGGAATTGTGCAAACGACTGCATTTTGAGCGTACAGAAAAATGGTACAAACCTAAACCCGTAACAACACTCGAAAACGAGAACCACAAAATCCTATTTGACATGGACATACAGATGGACAAACCCATCCAAGCAAGAAGACCAGATGTCGTAATAATTAACAAGAAAGAAAAATTCTGTCAAATCGTATACGTTGCTGTCTCAGTTGACCAAAGGGTGAGTATGAAAGAAAAGGAGAAACGAAGAAAATACACAGAGATAGCCAGAGAGTTAAAAGGGATTTGGATGATGAAGAAAATCAAAATAGTACCGATAATAGTAGGGACACTAGAAACAATTCCGAAAAACGTTCAAAAAAGAATGTCAGAAATTGTAATCAGAGCAATAACTGCAAAAGTACAACGACTAACGATAATGAAAACGACTGAAATATTAAGGAAAACCCTTGAACGCGGAGAATAATACAAGAAGACAATATAATGAATAAGCGTTACAGGGAATGAAGAACACCGAAGCTGCATATCTACAAGTTCTACACCCCCATCATGCATCCCCCATAGTTTCACAGCCGCTCCTCCCAATAAAAAAGTGACACCAAAGAGCTGAGAAGGGTCAAGAAGGACTGAAAGACCGAGGAAAGAGCGCCAGCCATACCTCGGTTGGATAAACGCAAAGAGAACTGGGACTTTGGGGAGGCGTAGTGCCACTCAAATTCTAGTATAAACCAATGGCCACTGCCGGCGAGACATCAATGGTAAAAGGCTGTTGCGATGATGCAAATTCATTTGCAAATGCTATCGAAGGAGGTGGGGAGAACTGGATGTTTGAGGAGACTTGTTGTCACTCAACCTCCAGAGAACACCACAGGTTTCCAATCAGATCGTTTGTTGACTTGTGTGAAAGCTCCATGTGAGCTAATAATAATAATAATAATAATAATAATAATAATAATAATAATAATAATGATAATAATAATAATAATAATAATAAATCAACACCAATAATAACAATAACAACAACACAATAATAATAATAATAATAACGACAATAATAACAACAGTAATTACAACACTAACAACAACGATAACAACAACAACACCAATAATAATAATAATAATAATAATAATAATAATAATAATAATAATAATAATTATAATTATAATAATAATAATGTCACTCAAATTCCAATTGAGACCAACGGTTGCTACTAACGAGAAATCAATGGTAAGCGTCTGTTGCGATAATGCAAATTTATTTACCAATGTTATCGGAAGAGGTGGATAGATCTGGAACCATGGGGAGACTTGCCACTCAGCTTCCAGGGAACACCCCATGTTGTTTTGAAGGAGAGATCCTTTGTGACCTGTGTAAAAGCTCCTTGCAAGCGAATGATGATAATGATATTAATATTAATAATAATGATAAATAATAATGACAATATTATTCGCAATAATAATAATAATAATAATAATAATAATAATAATAATAATAATAATAACAACTATATACCAACAATAAGATAAGAATAAGAATACTGATACGATATCTGTTTATAAAAGTGTTAGGTGAAAATCATAAAGTCAGTATTTGTCATACAAGTAAGCATCTTTCAAGAAACTGTAAATGAAAATATGATAATTCAATTTTTAAGTGGATGTACAGAACGCGTACGGACATAAGTGTCCGCTTTCTGCCGTAGTAGTAACTTCAACAATAAGAATACTGATAATAACATTAAATAATAGAAATATTAATAGCAATAATAATAACAATAACAACTAAGGATTAGTAATAATATATTTTGTGTGAATAATTTGGAATATGGTTTTCTGCTGTGTAAGCTGAATGGTTACTGTGAAGAGTTGTTTTTTTAGTGGATGCATTAAAAGAATAACCGGAAAAGTTACAATACGATATGTATCGGACGCTACACTGGGAAATGTTTTTTGCCGTGTTCAGAAATACGAACTGCTAATCCGAAGAACGACTATTTCTAATGCTAACATATTTTGTCAACTGGTGATGGCCGGTGCTGCTAAACTAAGAATCAAACGGATGTGTTCATTATTTTCTAGTTTTATGCCAACGTAATATATATTCAAATAATGAATCTATGAAATGAAATAATTTCCCGGTGGCATGTGGCAAAGTATGACTTTGAAATAAAAAAGACCTGGTGATTTCTGATTTTGTGAGAGAACTAAATTAATAGAGGGTACCTATGTGGGATAACGTAGCTGAGAGAGTGAGGCAAGGAGAGCAAATTATAATCGTTATATAACGGCGACGGGCGTAATCTTGATCGAAACACGTTGCACTCTTTGCTTTGAATAGTGATTGCGAATAATTTGAATAGAAATGGTCTATTCGGTTTCAATAGTTAGGAGAAACGATCTTATAGTATTATATATATATATATATATATATATATATATATATATAGATAGATAGATAGATAGATAGATAGATATAGATATAGATATAACATGTATAGTCCTGTCGTAAAACAGGAAATTGAATAAAAGCAAACTCAACGTTTAAAAGAAATACGGTAAGTAAAATAGATACACTAATAGGGCGAGAAAAATATAAATATTTTCAAGGAGAAAGAGAGAGAAAGAGAGAGAAAGGTAACAGAGATAGTAAGATGATAGACAGCGACATAGTAATACTGTAAGAGTCGGAAAGATTGAAATAGAATGAAAATGTGAATGAGAGAGATGAGAGAGAGAGAAAGAGATAGACAGATAGGCAGAGAGTGAGAGAGACAGACATACAAAGATGGCGAGAGAATGAATTTCGTCCACCTCGAACATTCTCTTGCATAAATTCTCGATAATTGTCTTAAACATATATTAGTCAATACTTAACTCTATTTAGCAAGTTTACTCATCCTTTACGTCTGGCGAGAATGATTCCAATTTGTAGGCGAAATGTTTCTGGTATTACCCATCAAAGATTCATTGCACGTCCAGTTAAATGCTTTTAAACACTTTTTCGCATTCGACTCCGAGTCTTGTCCATATGTTTCTCTTCCACCGAGTGTAATTACCGCATTTCAAGTCTTAAATTAAACAATTACGCTATCAGGGGTTTACATTATCCGCACTGTTGCTTTTCGTAATTCCAAAACGGAAATCAATTTATTCATAGGCACGTACACACACACACGCACACATACACAAAGACAGACAGACAAACAGACAGACAGTCAGACAGACACACACACACATAAACACACAACCCCCCGCCACATCTGTATATATATATATATATATATATATATATATATATATATATATATATATATGTTGATTCAGCCAGGTACAAGGTTCACTGGCATGAAAATGTTTTGCTCTGTTGTTCTTAACTCTTCAGGCAAAAAATTGTTTTTTGATTTAAAAGCTTGTATTGAAATAGAAATAATAATAATAATAATAATAATAATAATAATAATAATAATAATAATAATAATAATAATAATAATAAAAAAGAAATGAAAAACACTTTATTCACGATTGACTGTCGGGTTATCTGATTTAAAATGATGTTTCAAATATACCAAAGACAAGCGACCCGAGGAAACAAACCTCAGAATAGAAAAGCATAAAAAAATCTAGGACCTCTCAAGTGAATGAATCTGATTTTGCTGTCAGTCATTGCAGGATGAGATCCTGGATATGTCCTTAAACTATATGTGGAGCCACCCTTTAATTCCCATTGCTCCCAGACCCACTCTGACCCGAAGTGGTAGTAGCTGTTAAGTAGAAACCGACTTGAAAAAAACAAAAAACAAATGTATTCTATTAACGACTTGTTCTTCAAAATCATTGGCTTCAGCATTAAATAACCTGTAAAGGGTTTATATGCCGTAAAAAAAACAAAAAAAACAACCAACCCCACCCATTGTAGTTTGAGGTACACTTGAATTGCGTTCATTGGAGCACACTTAGTGACAGAATTGTAGGACATGCACATGTATGCAACTCTGCGATGAGGGTTCGGGTTTTGCAGGCAGTACACGATCTATTAGGTAAGAAATTATCGTTTTGTAAACTAGTTATGTTGAAGAGACTAGTGCTTCGTGCACCAGTCCAACTACCTCTAGTTGTTCAATTCTATCTATCAATGATTAACAATGAGATTAGATTACTAGGGTCTGTTAGATCAACTAGGCTATACTTAATAAAGCGAATGACATAAACGGAAAATCGAAAAATTGTTGCAATTAGTTTATGCTGTATGCATTCAACTAATAGAAAATATATCAGAAACAAGTACGCAATATTAAGTTGCATTGGTTTTCATTTATGCTAAATTATATATTTCTTTGAAAAATTATTTAAGTCAAACTGAAAAATATTCGTGGTGTCATATACGCATTGTCCTCTTTTTACTTTGAAAACCAAAACGTCATATTCATCGCACAAAACTATATCTTGTAATTATTTGCATTTTTTCTTTTTCCTAATAGATCTTTAAGTCTAAAACATATAAAAATTATTATTCTAGTCCATCACTTGAGCTAACGATGTGACTTTAAACATATTTAATGCGCAAGGGAGATAATTTTGGAATATATTTTATCGTATTTCACTTATACATTTTAATATATATTTATTTTGGAAATCACATTTTATAAATTTATCATTATTATAATTTTATTTAATTTGAATAGCATTACTAAACAAAAGTCTTTATACATTCAGATATTACCCAGTTATTAACTTTTTTTAAACGATTTTTAATTTTATACTTTAGTACTTTGAATATTGTTTTAATCTTAACTGGTTTCCCTATTTGTTTCTTGTTGCCAAATGTTTTTTAGAATTTGTCCTTGCGTTGAACACTTTATGCTAGTTGATTCGAACTCTCTGATCATTTTCTGTAAGTTCGCCGAGTATAACTTTTCTACTGTTTACCGACGAAGAGGAGATTGTGTTTAGAGTAAACGATCTGTACTACCTTCAATATATTTGGAAAAAATGCGTAAAACGGATTTTAATCCAACATTATTATTACATAATAGATAATAGATTGGTATGTGTTTGTATTTGATATTTTATCAATATTTATTTAAGAATAAATAACTTTATACCCTTAGTGAGGGCGGCATTACGTCTGGTCATGTGAGAGCAATTTCTTGTAGATCGACAACGTGTGAGAATTTGAGTTTATTACAAAATATGTACGTTTTCGATAACAGTTATTGAAGGTGAGTTTCTAATTGATTTCTAATTCTTCGATCGACAGTATATACTAACTCCTACACTGATGTTTGCGCATTATGAAACAACAGTATATCAGGGTAAGAATAATGAATATATATATATATATATTTATATATATATATATATATATATATATATATATATATATATATAGTGATTTAAAGGTTATGAGGATTTTTTGAAGCATGAAAAACGATTTTACTTTTTATATTTAATATTTTTATTGTTATTTTTTATATTTTATATTTCCGCTCTTGGTCACAAAAAAGTATCGATACTTTTTTGTGACCAAGAGCGGAGGTCCGCTTGAAATATAAAAAATAAACGATAAAAATATAAAATTCAAAATAAACAATAAAAATATTAAATACAAAAAGTAACATCGTTTTTCATGCTTTAAAACACCCTCATAACCTTTAAATACCTATCCAAGAAGCATATATATATATATATATATATATATATATATATATATATATATATATATATATATGTATATATACATATTAAAAATGTAGAAAATCAGTTCTAGTAAATAACAAGATAATATAACCAATGGATAAACACTAAAATCACAAATTCGTTTGATTTAGCGATGGGTGTCCTGGATTCCGCAAGGCAAAAGATATTGTGAGATAATTCATTCTATACACCCTCACAAGTATATTTGATACTACGAAGATAGAGATGATGGGCTAGCTATAATAAAATACATCAACAAAATCAAGAGATATAAATTTAAGAAAATCATACACAAGGAAATAAAAAAATATGTCTAAAAGTAGATGTACTAGCTAACATAAAAATAACAAACTTCCTGGACGTCACGTAAAATTTAGATAAAAACATATTAACCCAACTAAAAAGATAACACTAATCCAATATACGTAAACCTTAAGGC
Organism: Euprymna scolopes; assembly: GCF_053919585.1. Lineage (NCBI taxonomy): Eukaryota > Metazoa > Mollusca > Cephalopoda > Sepiida > Sepiolidae > Euprymna > Euprymna scolopes. Next base: position 124,670,822 of record NC_136495.1, read on the forward strand.
CAATCACCCACCCCCAATTATTAAACAGATTCCTTACTCGGTTGTAAGCAGACTTAGTAATAACTCAAGCGATGAAAATGTATTTAACAGGTCAACCAATATTTATGAAACAACCCTAAAAATAGTGGATACAAAAATAATGATATAAATATAAGCAACAAAACACCAATAACTATAATAAAATTAAAAATAGAAGAAAAAGAAATATAATCTGGTATACGACGCCATACAACCAAATGTTAAAAACAACACTTGGCAGTAAATTTCTAGATCTTATCCCACGGCCAATCCCTTACACTTAAATTTTCAATAAAAATAACCTAAAGTTATCCTATAGCTAATGTGAAAATTTAGAAATGATAATAAAAGCACATAATAAAAAAATATTAAATAAAAGCTATGAAAACAACAACAGAAAACAATAAAAAAGTGGACACCATGACAAAAATAGAACTAACACAAAGAACACATATGCAACTAGTAGAAATAATAATAATAATAATAATAATAATAATAATAATAATAATAATAATAATAATAATAATAATAAAATTAATAATAATAATAATAAGCCAACTCCAGACAACGACAACTATACTAGAAATAAAAAATACTAATAACGAATAAGATAAATGCAACTGTAGATACCGCAAACTTTGCCGACTTCAAAATCAATATCTAACCAAAAGCATACCAGGCCACAATATTTGCGAAACCTGAATAACAAGCAATATTACGTAGGTATGACTTCCCTAGATTTCAAAACTCGATATTATGACCACAAAAGTACATTCAATAATAAAAAAAACACCGAATGAAAACAACTCTAGCAATTAAATACTGGGGACTCAAGGAAAATCGACGTTCTCGGTAGTCGAATGGAAAATAGTAAGACAAGCACACACATGTACAGACATAGACGATCCATAAAGATTATGCATTCATAAAAAATTGCTATCCTATACGTTAAAGAACACTAACATCTATTAAACTGTAGGGAAGAAATAGCGAACGACTGTGTTCACAGGATAAAATTTACTCTAGGATAAAGATACAAAATAATTTTAAAACTAACAATAACAATAGAAAATAAACAAAAAAAAATAAACATACACATACATCAACTATCACACACACATCTATCTATCTATCTATCTATCTATATATATATATATATATATATATATATATATATATATATATATATATATATATATATAAACTACCAACCACAAAAAAATTAACCCAGACTTAAAATATGTCAGGCCACTAGATATCTATGCTCTTCGCACAAACTAGCACACACACACACACACACACACACACACACACACACACACACACGCGCGCAAAGGAATGGGTCAACCGGAGGTCAACTTGACTTTTGTCCTCTAAGTGCGTACCCATTGGCTGATTAGGAAGGGTTCGGTGGAGACTCGAATGCTGATTGGCTAACTAAAAACTCAATAGAAGGTGCGTATATAAAAACGCGAGGCAACAACACAATTCTCGCATAAACCTGATGTATCCTAGCGTGGATTAAACTGTGTAGCTTAATCGCCATATATATTTTATAACTTACTATATATATATATATATATATATATATATATATATATATATATATATATAGTATATATATGTATATATATATATATATATATATATACATATATGATGTATCCTAGCGTGGATTAAACGCGGAGTATTCTGTGTAGCTTAATCGCCATATATATTTTATAACTTACTATATATATATATATATATATATATAGTATATATATATTTCGCTATTCAGTCTAATGCCTGTTCAGTTCAGTTTAAAGTTCTATTTAAGAAAATTATGATATTTACCTTTTTCAGAAATCGGCTATATTATAACTTAATTTTCCCAATGTCTAAAATTAGGTAACCTCAACATTCGTCTTTTTCATTAATAACTAGGGTTGTGACAACAGAATATTCTTTTCATTGTTTTGACGCTCGAGTATATAGCAGTTGCTATTTTATATTTTTTAATAGAGTGATGTGGTTCTCAGTTGATTAACTGAACCTTACTGTGTCGGATATATAGTAAAGTCAAAACAATGAAAATAATATGCTGTTGTCACATCCCTATTAATAACTATTTGAGAAACTGAACAAACGTATGATAATTGCTTCTGTAAAGCAAGGTTTATAACTCAACGCATTCTGACGGCAAAAATTTTCTTAGTATTTAAAACAGAAAAAATAACTTGTTCTTAACTCTAATAAGTTTTAGCATTTTTTTTACTGATGCTATACTCTGGAAAGAATAGCGGAAAACATTAAGGTATAAAATAATAATATATATATTATTGCCAGCAGCGAAAAACAAGTGCGGGTTAATAAGGATGACACACAGAGAGGAATAGACGGAGTGGTTTTCTCAGACCAGATCGTCAGTCGTCTATCGATTTCAATTTCCTTTTCTTTTAAAATAATAATTTGTAAGACTCAAGCATCTATCTATAAACGCCTATTCTGTAATTCTATGACTTAACTGTAACTGTTAGTGTACCTACGCTGTTCGAAAGCCTATTAAGCTACTAAGTATTTCTGACCGCCAAGAAACTTTATAAATAGCATTGCCTTTGTAGCCAGTTTCGAAATAATCAACAAATATTTATTTCCGACAATCAATCGCGTTTTTCCTTCCGGCCAGGCGCGTATCTGTTTCAAATGCGTTTATAGACCCGGCTTGGGTATTTAAAATCAGGGGGATAATAAATGACGTAGATATCTTGCCGGCGCATGAAAATAATACAATTTGTGCATATAATTAAAAAATAATATTGACTAATTTCAAGTTCTGAGTATAGATTATTGTTTGCATAAGACTGCAGGTTAAAAGTTCTCATACCAATTTAAAGCGAATCTTACTTGTATTATAACAAAATACGTCAGACAATAAACAGTATGGGCAAAATATAGTGATTGAATTTTAAAACTTTAAACGGGCTATTGCTTCTTTTTAACCTACATTTCCGTGAATGCATACGTTAATAATACATATGGTCTATTCATATTTTCTTCTCTCTAGTATAGAAATTAAATCTTGCAACATAGGGCACAACACTAATCTTTTCTAAAGAACACATATTAAGTGTTACTATTATGGAACATTTACTAGGATCCGGCAACTTCTGCGAATATGACAGAGGAAGAAGTCAGTAAAAGTAAAGGAAGTATTATGAGAATAATATATATATATATATATAATATATATATATATATGTATATGTATGTATATATATATATGTATATGTATGCATATATGTTTATATATTTATATATGTATATATATGTATATATGTATATATATTTATATATGTATATATATAGGTATATATGTATATAGGTATATATATATATATAAATACATTTATATAGGTATATATACCTTTATATATGTATATATGTATGTATATATATATATATATATATATATTAATAGATAGTAGAGGTAGAGGTAGAGATTTTTATACAATGCTTGAATTAAAGTTTAAAATACAAACGTCAGTGTTCATGTCTCAATTGTGCTTTAAACAGAAGCATTCCATTTGAACGTGCGCCTTCCTTAATAAAGAACCTACTGTTGATTTTTATACGCGGAACAAATTTGCTTGAACGGTAATATAACTTTTTAAATCCACTTATGATGTTAGACTGTGCAAATGTGGAAACCCTAAACAAAATCAAACTGTTCCATCCTTGATGTTTTATTTTCGATTATCGATTTACGATAATTGTCGGAGGCATTCTACTAAAAAAGCCTTTCTAAGAACACATCCAGACACATGAGGTAGATTTGTGTGAAATTTCGGAACAAATAGGTTGTGCCGATTTGGAGTCTATAGGGAACGAAATCACAGACAATATTCCTTTTATATAATACTAGAGGTAGTATATCTCAACAAAGAAACGAAACATACATAGTCCGCCATAATTTACATTAAATATAAGCAAATGTGTTAGTGACTCAGATACGATACTGAAAAACAAGTTGCTTTTCGATGTTAATGACTATTTTGGTTTCGAATAACAATATTGGCCCACTTAATATGCCCATCTACACTGATAAGTTGTAACTGAAGAAACAAATACATGTGACTGCCTATGTTTCTGTGGATATGTACCTAAATATGCACAGCGTTATTTGTACGTATGATCTTTTAAAATTTCAGTTTACCGTGCTTAATTATTTTGAGGCTCATTGTTTTCAAATAATTGAAGTCATAAATCAAAGTGTATTTTCGTGCGCACCTGCTAACCTATTATAATATCCTTTGTTCATCTGCTCTCTTGCCTTAACCTCATGTTTTCATTCTCGAAAACATGATCAATTTCTACGAATCGAAATCGACTTGAACACGATTGTGTGATGAACATGTTAAAACAGTTAAAAAAAAGATTAACTGCTAAAATAGGTTTGAGTTGTGTTGAGTAAATATCAATTTCCTTTTCATAATTAAAATATATTTTATCATTTCTTACTGGCCTCACACATAACCGCGTTGACTGTGGGACCAGCTATGTATGCCTTCACTATGACATATGTATATATGGTAGTCTTTTGCTTAAAATAATGTAACGAATTTTAGAATGAATGTTGGAGTAACGATACAAAAATTAAGGGATAACATATTATAATAGTTTTGACAAATAGATATTATATTATACAGACAAAATATTTTCATGTATATTATTGTTGCTGATAGAATCGGATATAATTCCATCGGATTTATAAGATCCAATAAATTGATATCCTCTGCACACGATACTTTTTCGTGAATTGTTAAAAAAAAGCTTTATACTCCGATACCAGGTCGCTCGGCATTGGTCAGGCGTAAAATACGCTTAAACATGATATTTTTTATTAATGCCGATTTCGTTATTATTATAATACTTCATTGCACCAAATATATAGTAATGATTTCAAGTGTAAAAAAAAAAATTGACTCCTTCACTACCACCGAAAATCGAAACCAAAACGTTTAGCTTACAGTTTATTTTTCCTTTAACGTAAATGACTGTACTATGAAATCATGTTTACTTCTAGGCTAAAAATTAAAACATGAACCAAAAGCTATTACGTCAAGCATGCATTATGACCGGGCAAATTTCATTTTTTTTTGTAATTTCACATTTTTGCACAGATTTCCCCCAGCTAAAACCCAAATATAAAGTTTCCCCTTGGTTCGAATATCCTATATATGAAGTTTCCTGTCTGTAGATCAAAAACTGACAGAGGAGTTTGGTAGACAATTCTTTTTAAAGAAATATATATACACATACATAAATATATGTAGTAAGAGGTTTATGTTTACTATAACCCTTTTAAGAAAAATATTACGCAACTATAAATAATGTAGAATACCTACATAATAATAATTACAGATAATAGTTAACTAAAGATGATCATCCCAAGAGAAAACCGAAAAAAAAACTAATAGGGAATTAATTAAAACCAGACTACCCGTGACCCGTTGGGTTAGTATGTTATACAGACCCGAAAAAACAAAAAAAAAAACAAAAGCTAAATGGAGGTCATCTAGAACATATGCCGTAGAACGGAGAAAAAAAAAGGCCAAACACCCTAGTGTTTTGATATGATGTTTTGAATATAATAAACTAGTTATGACCATTGTTTCATGTCATTCGGACAAAACACTAATAAACGGGGTCTAATTAGAGTTGGGTTTCGTTTTTTGAATGGAATTAATGTATGAACGTGACACTTGTGACGTAAAGAAAATAGTTTTTTGTGACATAACAGAAATGAACGATGTAAAAAAATACAGAAAGTATTACTAATTGTTTATTTGGATAATTTAAACGAGATAAAAAAGATTGAGACGCTGAAAACGTACACAGTAAGACAATACGTTTTATTGTCGCGTTGATTATTTATTTATAAATATGTTTTTTTTTAAATTTGCGTTACAAATAAATAATCAGCGCAACAATAAACGTATTTTTTACTGTGCACTTTTCAAAACCTCCATTTTTTGCGTTTAAAGTATCCAAATAAACAACTGTTAATACATTCTGTTTTTTTCTTTACATCGATCATTTCCGTATCTTTATGTCTATGTACGCATGCGCAACCGAAAATCGTAAACAGCATGTTGCGTTACACACCCGTTACAAGTTCATTTGAGTTTTATAATTATATAGATTAATGTTCAAAAGAATATTAGCTAGATTTTTTGCGTGAATACAATTCAACGACCCATATATAACAAAGTTGTATTTTCCTTTTTAATTAATGAAAAAGTGGGTTTTAATATAAATATCAATATACAAATAACCTAAATTTATGGGAGTATGTATAGATAAATAAGAACACACAGATCTGAAAAACATGTCCTGAAACAGCCACGAAATATAAACCAGTAAACATTATAGCTAATACTTTTATTTGTAAAACACTGACAAAGATTTTAGGATGAATAAGATTAAAGAAAAACGTACAAGGATAGTTTGATGACTTTTAAATGACAATTTATCCACAGATATTTAGCTAAACTAACATTTATCCAATATAGAATCTTACTACCTTTCAATTTACTAAATAGAAATGTTTCAGACAGATGTCTTATCGATTGACGTTTGTCCAAAAAGGTATTTTACCTACAATCATCTTACTGACTGACTAGCGGCCAAAGGGATATTTGACATACAATTACGGATTAACTTTTGGCTAAACGTATATTTGACAGAGCGACATCTTCCGGACTGACATTTGGTTAAAAGAATATTTTAGAGATTGACATCTTACTGACTAAAATTTTATTACACACATATATGTTAGTGACCAAACTTATGCATTCATGATCTGAATTTGATTTTCTCTCTCTCTTGCAGATATTGAAGGTATGAGACACTAAAAAAATCCTATCAGGCGCGCACCAGAAGTAGAGATGTACCATTAAATTCACGGTAAAAGGGAATTGAGAATGGTGGTGACTATGTAGAAAAATCAATATTAATAAGATCGTGGGTTCCATAGCCTCGCTCCCGTTTTCGTAGCTTTTGAACATTTTGAATTTAAAAAATACAGATCACTATATTTGGAACAGTTCTCGTGTAACAAAGCGCTCCCCGCGCGCCCATGCACTGTCAACGCATATCGCAGGAAGAAAAATGCAATGAAAATGGTGGTGACTATGAAGGAAAATAAATTTTAGAGACTAAATTTAATGGTAGCACTCCTGTCTTCGTAGCTCTTCAATATTTATAGTTAGAAAGATACGTTTTCTTTTCGAACACCCTCGGATACCTAATACAGGGTGACCCCCCCCCCAAAAAAAAAAACAAAAAAAAAAACAAAAGCTAAATGGAGACCATTTAGAACATATGCTGTAGAACGGAGAAAAAAAAGCCAAATAACCTAGTGTTTTGATGTGATGTTTTGAATATAATAAACTAGTTATGACCAAAGTGTCATTTCATTAAGACAAAACACAAAGAACGGGGCCTAATTAGAGTTGGGGTCCGTTTTTTTTTGGTCACCCCGTATAGTATGTTTAGTCGGTTTGATTAACAGAGTTTGTCTTAAATATCCTTCACGTTAGCAAATTTATATTTGATTCTCTTACACCAGTAAAATACGGATGTTTTCAGTCTTTATTTTATAGATAAAAATTTTAAAATCGATTTCATTCACTGCTTATTGTATCCAATTCAATAGTTAGTCTAGTAATATTATCCTACAGAGATCAATAGTTGTTTTGACGAAAATAAGATGAAAAAATATCTTCAACATAGTTGGGTACACGCTTATAAAACTATAGAGATTGTTTTAACTTTAGAGATTTCTCTATTTAGAAACGTCGTCATTGCTTTTCGAATATGTCTATAATAATATTCCTTTCGAAAACGAATTCATGTTACACACAAGAACCTATTAGTTTAGCATAAAACAAATATTTTATGTTTATATACATTTATTATTTAATAAATACAGAAACTTTCATCAAAATGTTATCAGCCTCCGATCCAATTTACTGAACTAACATCTTAAGATCGTTTTGAATTTTGTACATTTTTTTTTACCTATATAGCAATGGAACATACAGCAATAACACTTTTAAGCAAAATCCTATCAATCTTAAACACTATTAGACTATGTTATATCGCACAAAAAAGCGATAGATAGAAAACTGTAGATAACTAAATTATAAAGTAGTGGACCAAGAACAAGACGATAGTAGTTGTAAGCTGCGAGTACATCGGTAACCGGACATCATATGGTACGAATTATGCCACATTTTCCTCGAATTTTATGTCCGTTGGGCATCATATTCTTTTTCTTTTCGTACATATTTCTATAGTTCTCGTCAAAATTCGTTTTGCTTTCCTCTTATGATATATATATATATATATTTTTACACAGTGATCACCACTTATCAAGGCCCGGAAGCCACTCAGGGATAAGGGTTATTGTAAGTACATCACGTTAGTGAGGAGAGTTTATGAAGTGTTTAATTAGGGGGGCGGTTCATTAGGAATTTGTTAACATTAGACTTGAAGACATCCAAGTTGTAGTCCGGAGGGAAGCAGGCAGACGGAACAGAGTTCCACAGGCGTGCAGTTCTAAGAAAGAAGCTTTGCTCATGAAATCCGCGTTTTGATTTAGGCACAGATATAGAGTGGGGGAAATTTTTCACAGTGGATTCAGCTAGACGGGTGTTTTTCGTGAAAGATTGGCGAGGGGGGACCAGGGATTGGAGTTCAGACGAGCACCTGCCATGAAAATAACGATAAAACAAGGATAGGCTCGCAACGTCTCTTCTGTGGGAGAGGGGTTGCAGGGTAGAGAAAAGGGCATCCCCCACTAAGCCACGAAGTCTATTTTGTACTCTGTCAAGGCATGATAGGCTGTTTTTGGCAGCTCCTGCCCAGATATGGCAACAGTATTCCATCCTTGGCCGTATATTTTGTATTGATAAAGACGTGGGTACGTCTAGCATATCGTCAATCATGTAAGATGTTTATTATGTTTGTTTGTTACATTTTCTTGAACATTAAGCAATCAATAATCGTATCTACTTATTTTTTACTATTTTTTCAATCAGTAATCGTTTCTTAGCAATCAATAATTTGTATCTTCTTATGGTTTACTAGTTTTGCAATCAATACTCGTATCTTAGCAATCAATAATTTGTATCTTCTTATGGTTTACTATTCTTGCAATCAATAATCGTATCTTAAGCAATCAATAATCGTATCTTCTGATGGATTACTATTCTTGCAATCAATAATCATATCTTAAGCAATCAATAATCGTATCTTCTTATGGTTTACTATTTTGCAATGAATAATCGTATCTTAAGCAATCAATAATCGTATCTTCTTATAGTTTACTATTTTTGGTATAAATCTGGATAAATAGTTCACATGTGCGATATATTTTGACGGTAAAAAATCCAGTTTGAAAGAATAGTTCAGAAACATCAAACCCCATGTTTTCAAATGACTCACAATGTATATTGCTGTTCTGTTTTTGAGCTACATATTGGTAATAATGGTTGATGGCCCGTTTGTAATATGAAATATATGCCGTGTTATATTATGTATTATTTTTATCGCAAATATCATGGCTAATCCGCCCTTCTATATTTGCGAATTATTCTTGGTCACCGGAAGTTTCGTCCTGGATAAATATTGGATCGGTTTTAGTTTAATTGAGACATTAAAAAAATAAACATATCGAAAAAAAGGTTATAGTGTACGTATCGGTTTTGAACTGAAGAACTCCGAAAACAAAATCATTTAATTTGATTCAGTAGTTTTTTTTACAGCGGAAAAACACGTTTTTATTAGAGCGCGTTGAAGTCAGCCATTGTGGAATTTGTTAAACACGCCATGGGGAAATAACTCCAATTAAAGCGCCGTCTTTAATACTATCTTTTCATCCTTAAAGTAGAACCTTTCACTGGGTATCATAAAAATTATTTTTTCGCTGTAAAAAAAACTACTTGATGACATTAAGTGAATTTTTTTTTCGGAGAACTTAGTTCCATAACAGATACGAGCAATATAACATTTTTTTCGATATTTCCATTTTTAATGTCTTGATTAAACTGTACAATTACCATATACATATATATATATATATACATATATATATATACATACATATATTTACTGCATAAGTTTTATTCTTCGTTTATATGTATATATGTATTGTGTGCATGTGTGTATGTGCGTACATATATTTAAGATTGACGTGAAACCTTCTCATTAGCCATACCTTCTCCTTCCTCCTCTCTTTCTCCTTCTCCCTCGTGCATGCAGCTGACTTTCACTACACTGATGAAGACTAAAGGATCGATCGAAAATTATGTACATGTAAACATTTTTTTAATTTCTGCATCATATTTTGTATTCCCGCACGTCGCCAATAGAAAAGGAATAAATAAAAGCTAGAAACTTTTATACTTTTCGTAATCTTTTTTATATACCTTCATATATATACCTGTTACGCACACCATTTGAAAAGGGAACATTTTTCCGAAATTATTATGGAACACGTCGCATGAAAACAAGTAAGACATTTTACCATACAACTGAATAAATATATATATTAAAAAAAAATAATAATAATAAAACATATATATATATATATATGTACTTATTGATTTGTAAATCGCCACTTGTTCTCGTCTCCTCTTACCAACAGCGACTATAATTCATTCCTCGCATTGTGACAGCCTTCTAAATCTCTTATATATATATATATATATATATATATATATATATATATATATATGTATATATATATATATATATATATATATACGCCATTTTAGTCGATGTTATGGTGAACGACCTTGTACGATATAATAATGGGAGATAATGAGGTAAGACCGCTAGTTAGAGGAAGACAAAGACTGAAAATGCTGGAGAAATGCAAAAGCACGTGCGCTTACCACAATTATCATGAGTTTCCAAATTTAAAAAAAAATAGTACGGATAGAGCATCAAAATAACGCATATACTATATTCACACACATCATGTGATCATATAGCAGGGTGGTTCCGAAATAAATGCATAATATTTTTTTTCTATTTAAACTCAAGAAATTGAAGAGCTTCGAAGACGAGAGTTGTAACATTGAAATGACCGATCTTCTGCGTACCAGAATTGATATTGCAACATAGTCACCTTTGTTCCCTTAATGCACTTTTGAAAACGATGGGAATGTTGCTGTGCAGGAGCGCTTTTTCACTTACAAAGCTATCGTCACTCTGAAATTGACGAACCCATTTACTAACAGAGCTGACATCAACTACATCTGCTTCGTAAACTTTCACCAGGCGTCGTTGGATGTTAACTGGTTCAATTTTTCTTTCCTGTACAGAGGAATACACTTACGAACGGGCATGACAGGAATTACTTTCTTAATTGCAAGAGGAACATAAATCTTTCAGGTCATGAATGCATAACTTCAATCATCATAACAATGCAATTTGCAATCCTCTCTGATCCATCCGAGCGATATCTCTCTGATCCATTCAAGAGAAGTCACTTTGTGTGTATTTGTGATATCCTTCCTCATAGGTTCCGAAACGGCTGAGCCGATTTTTTTTTAAATTCGCAGAAATGTAATTTATATATCTGGCAGTGTTCGTAGATATGTTTTATACAGAGATCCGTCTAATACGTATCAAAAATCGAAAGAAATACTATCCTAAATTGAGTCTTTCTTATAGATAATAAAAGAAATAATTTTTATAGGGAAATATTTTAGCTTGCACCGACAAGGGAGATAGAATATTAACAAATAATTTCTTCTTATAATTCCTCTTCCCGATTTATTGACATCTGAAAACATAGCTCAGTGTAGAGTATTCGAGTTCAAGCCCGGGTGTACCTCAGCATTTTATTCTACTTTTTTCGTGGTAATATATTCAATTAACGATAAAAGAAGAGCTATCATTTAAAATCGCTGCAAATCATTCATTTTTTTTTTTTTTGCATATTTTCAAACTAAACATCAATTAGAAGTGCTTTTCCAAGGCATTCATGGTCAAGCCCAAATATCAGTTGATGACGTGATATTGTAAACAAACACAGACGGGATTTGATGAACTACATTATCATTTATTATTATTACTATTATTATTATTATTATTATTATTATTATTATTATTATTTCATTTTATTTTATTTTTAATTAGTCCATTAGTCTAATTATTTCTCGTAATATATAATATTTAATAGCGGATAAATTCTATAATAATACACACGCAATCTTCATGAATTAAAATATCATGTTTAAGCGATTTGTACGCCCGAGCAACGCTGGGCGTCCAGCTAGTAAAACAAAAGAAGGCATTAATTTTGGAACGCCCCTCGTATTTTGTGTAGACGTGCATACGGCATAGTGAGCTACAATGCATCGAAATGACAAGATTAACAGTCGGTTACCTGTAGTATTTTAAGCTGATTATTTAACTTTCATCTTTTATGATAATAAGAATGTAAGTAGAGTCGACAATAGACTTTGGATTTGCTTTTGGCCGTTACGTAACTTTCGCTTTTCTATTAACTATGTTTCTGAGAGAGGGTACCAGTTGTTGGTTTCTGACTGGGGATCTACCTATCTTACACCAATAATTGGCTGTTTTTGTTGTTACATTTATAGATTATTTTTAGCCTCTGTCTTTTATTGGCTCCATGCTTTGTCCGGAGCTGTTTCCCTTAAAACAAAACATAGGGCTCCTCATGTTGCAAACAGCGAACTCATAGTTTAATGTCATTTCCTGGATAATGATACTAATTTGTTGGAAAATTAAAGATGTCTTGTAATAATTATGTTGGATTTTTTTAAAAAATCCCTCCTTTGAAGATTGTAACGCAGGGTATGGGGCAGTCATACCAGTCGCCAACATTTCCCTACTTTTTATTGAAACCAACCGAGAACTCTTTTTAGTATCCTCGTTGTTCCTTTTTAGTTTTCAGAGTCTTCGTTATCGGTCAAATATCCGTTTAAATATATGTCAATCACTAAGATAACTATGCATGAAATATTTGTTAAACGAAATGTTAGTCGGTAAGATGTCTATCTCTAAAATATCAGAATAACCAAATGCAGTCGGTATCATATTAGGTGCCTTCAATAAGTTTCTAGACTTATAGGCACTTTTCTTTATAGTACACAGATAAAACTCTAGTCCCCTTGGAAGTAATCTCCTCCGGCTGCAATGCATTTTTGTTTCAACAACTTCTGCAAGGCCAATGGAAGTTCTCTTGTGTGAGCGTGTGAATGACCTTTGTCACAGCTATAGCCATCTCAATTGTCTCATAATGACAGCATCTAAGATTTTCCTTAAGCTTAAGTAATAACCAAAAAATGCGGGGAGCAACATCTGAACTAAAGGAAGGATGAGGAATTGTCTTGATGCCCATCTGTGATAAGAATGGAATTGTGGACTGCCGCATTCTCGCATCTCTTCCGCATATTCATATCCTGGTGAATAATTGTCGTTACATTTCCTCTACTGATATCAAACTGTGCACTTATTGTCTCTGAAGACACAAAATAGTCGTTAAGCATGCAATTTACTATTTGGCAAATCAACTCTGGGGTTGTGACTTCCTTATTCCTCCCTAGCCCCTGATGATTTCTCACAGACTCCCTGCCTTCATTGAATGTTTTATGACGTTCAAAAACTGATGCTCGATTCATGAAAGAAGTAGTCTGCAGCATTCTATACCTTTCGTTGGCATTTTAAAATCATAATTTTATTGCATATCGTTCTTCTAAAGTGTCCTCACGTCCAGATTGTATATTGAAATTCATCAGCTATGAAAATCAGGCTTTAGTAAGGCATACTCCAATACCTGCTGTAGCTGTTCATTTGAACCTTAAATCATGAGAACTGGTGATCAGCCATCTCATAAGATGTATAGCAATAATATACTGAATTTTTATTATTTGACGACAATGTTCAATGCCTGTACAAAAAGCTTTAAACTTATTTAAGGCAATCAATTCCAGCGTAAATGCAACTAGGAGAGATGTTTTTTGAAATTCCCTCGTATATCATATAAGATATATTAATATTTATTATCTACATACAAATCTTGTATACATTAAATCCAGTAGTTACTAATACAAACCTTTTCATTTGAATACGACATTTATTGAACAAAACGATTCGTATAAAATTTGACGTTTTCAGACTTACATAAAAATAGTAATACACACACACACACACACACACACACACACACACACACACATATATATATATATATATATATATATATGCATATATATAGTAAGTTATAAAATATACAATATATGGCAATTAAGCTCACAGAATATTTCACGTTTCAAGTTGGGTAATGTTTTCCTTGAAAGATGGTATTTATTTGCTCCCCCACTGAGCAAATTAGGCACAAGGCCGTTTTTAATGTGAGGTAAAAACCAGCTCCCCTAAAAGGGGTCACTCTGGTTACCAAAAATAATAATTGTCCCAGTATAGAGGGTTTCCCCTCCATTTTCCTTGAAAGATACGTGCCTATTTTATGTATTTTATAAAAGTAATCTAACATTGTCCAAGAAGTCACTAAAAAGTTTTTAATCTTTGTCATATTATTATTATTATTAATGATTATTTTTCTTCTCTATTTCGGATATTTAACAGATAATATTTTGGAAATTAATCATGAAAAAATATAGCAACGTACGTAAGTTGTGAAATTGTTTTACCAAAAGCAGGGGTCAATTGCTTTGATTTAACCCACATATCGACGACATTTACATGTAAATTTTCCTCTGGGGCTATTTTAATATCAGTCGGCAAGCTGCCTATCTGTTGGTTGGTTGGTTGGTTGTTTTACGGCATATCAACCCTTTTCAGGTTATTTAATGCCGAATCCAAAGATTTTTAAGAAAATTTTTTTTAATGGAATATATTTGTTGTTTTCACGTCGGTTTCTATTTAACCCATAGTTGGGACCCTAACAGGTACTACCACTCCGGGCCAGAGTGGACCTGGGAGCAATCGCAATTAAAGGGTGGCTCCACACTCCCCAAAGCCCACAAGCTGGGGCCTCACCACTGGATATAGTTTAAGGTCATATCCAGGACCTGCCTATCTGTTAGAGTAAAGAAATCCCAAACCCTGCTAGAATTGACGGAAAATATTCGGAACGAAATAAGGGAGTTAATCGCAATCCAGAAATTCTGCAATCCGTACTGCATATTTTTTTCTGAATATTATTTTGGGAAAGAGCACAAACATACGAAGCTAGAAATGGGCAACATTTAAAAGACATTATTTTTCATCTACAAAAATTGGTTAAATTGTGCCTTGTTTTTCAAAATGTCTCAATATCTTACTCAGATTGTATTTAGATTACAGGAAGATATAAATAAATCTATTCAAATTCAAAACCTTTTTGGTGACTTTTTGTACAATCTGTATTAGTTTAAAATGTCATTTTAAGTATGACCTTTCTATGACATTTTCTAAATAAAGTATTTCAATTTATAGTGATTTCGTTCAATTATATCTTTAATCCTAGTGTTTTCAACTGTGTCTTCAGCAACAGGAAACCTTAATTTTTTCGATAGCGAAACGAGTTAAACCAGCTTAATTTTGAGGAAGTAGGTTCATAGGAGTTTCAATCGGTTCCAAGTCGCATGCATATCCCAGGTAGTCGATATAACGACGTTAGGTTTTGCACCCCTTGTCGGTAGGTATCAACATATTTCTACATACAGTGCCTGATGTTCCCAAATGCTCACCCATCGGGTACTGACCAGATTCCACATTGCTTAATTTTTTTCACGAGAACCGGCGTGCCAACCATATAACGTTTATCAATATAATTTTCGATAGGAATAACATTAACCAAATTTGTATTGCATTTGAACTTTTAAAACACTAAAATAACCTATTTTATATGATAGCCTCATAATGCAAATTTATGACGAATGATTACAGTAACTCTCATTCAAACAGTGTACATTATAAGTATTTACAAAAATACTAATCCCATCATGTTAACGATTCTAAAGTTCTTTTCAAGATTCTACTTTTTAACTTAGTCATTACACAATGCTGCAGTCTCTAATGATGTGGTTTACAGTTTCGTAACTTTGCCCAGGGAATTTATACCTGCTGTCTACCTAGTTTCTGACTATCTTGGAATTTATGTAGTTCGTTTTGATGGCCGCCACAGATTTTGATGTCACTATCGATTTCGTTTTATTTGATGTTGTCGCGCTATTTATTATCGTTGTTTTTGGTTTTTCATCTTCCATTTTTTTAAAGTTTTGCTTTTCTGATTATTATCTTTAATTAGCCATTTTGCTGACCGCATTATTCTATATATCTTACTCTTCATCATGCACAGACTCAAAGCGGGGAATGTTGGAAATACTGAAAAGGTTCCTGTAGCTGGGATACCGGAAAAATCTAGGAACTTGAAAGCTGAAAGAGCAAGATGGACCTAAAATACTGGATGAACAAGAAGCCGGATAGCACATGAAACTTTATTTGGACCACTCTAGAATATAACAGGGTGCTTAAGCCAGGTTTTGGCCATATCGACGTGACCAAGAAGTGGATCAGCAGAAGGATACAAAAAGGCAGCAGGATGACGATTACTGAAAATTCAGAATATCGATCGGGTTACCTGATTAGAAATACGATTTTATCAATATATTCATCCATATATTTATTGCAAATCCACTTCGAACGTGATTTTATATATAAGAAATAAATGTAATTATAAATCAATCCGCTTAGTTAAAAAAAATAAACTGATTGTAAGATTTATTACCTTTGAATATGTTATCGTTACTTTGACTGAGCCGAACACTAGTAGAAAAGTGTGATTTTGTTAAAGTAGCGTTGCTAATTACTGGCTTAAAAGATTAATAATAGTTTGACTACCACAAACCCTTGATCTGCTAGCTTGACAGTCGGACTTCGGTTTGTGATGATTGAATGTTCTTATTATAGTTATCTTAAAAGGGTACAACAATAACAAATACACACTGGGACACTTTCAGATACGATACACGACACTTATCACTCTTGGGATTTGTACAGAACTGGCTAACTAGTAGATGGTTTGCACTAAAAAAGAAAGAAAATGGGTTTTCATCAAACGGAAATATTTGTTTGTTTTTGTTTTAAGGCATATCAACCCTTTACAGGTTAGTTAATGCCGAATCCAGTGATTTTGAAGAACAGTTTTTTAATAGAATATATACATTTTCTTCTAAGTCGGTTTCTTTTTAACCCACAGTTGGGTCCCTAACAGGTTCTAGCACTCCGAGTCAGAGTGGACCTGGGAGCAATCGCAATTAAAGGGTGGCTCTACACTCCCCAAAGCCCGCAAGCTGGAGCCTCACCGTGGGATATAGTTTACGGTCATATCCAGGACCCAAACTGAAATGGAATAATGTCGTAATTTATATGGCAACAATCTTATCGTTCCACTCTGTATATGGATAAAAATGTATCAATTCAGTTTATATAAATTTATGGGAGGTTGCGTTGTTCAAGTGAATAATGAGTCAGAATGAGAACTATGTTTGAATTCAGTTTCTTTCCATCGCACTACTTTTATATATCGATGTTGGTAAAAGTGAAGCCGTTCAAAATAGTCGTACCATGTTGAATCATACGAATTTACTGTTTACCTAAATTCCTTATTTTTTTCTCTCGTAGTAAAATAAAACAGAAACGATTACAGCATTACGACCATTAAATAAAACTTTTATTTCATGGTCTTTCGTTTTTTTTTTCCCCTGTTTTGTTATTTTCATTTTCGGCTCGCTGTATTTCATTAATCTAACTTTATTTACTTTATAAATCAATAAAGAAATAAAAAAGCGTGTTTAATTTTCTTAGACTTCGTTTTAGTCTTGAACTGTCCTTTTTAAACTTTGATTTAATTTCCTAACAAGATGAAAAAAACGTTATTTGCCACAAAACTTAATAGCATTTCATGTAGCCTTGTTTAACATTGATTTTTTTTGTTAACGTTTGAGAACAGAAATTACATTTTGCTAACCAGTCATCTTTAGAAATAGAATTACGTAAACGAATTTCTTATGTTTTTTTTTTTATCACCAAGTAGGATGGGCGTTGAAAACATGTGTATGTGTGTACGTCACAGGAAAATATCTATGCAGGGTTTCGTTTAGTTGTTTCGTTGAAGAGCATACCAGCTTTTTACAGATTAGTTAATTCCAAATTCGATTATTTTATAAGAGATATTATGCCTTAAATTCTAGTTAAAACATGTTTTAGTTTTATTCTTAGATCAACTATTTAGTCGTAATTCTGATGCATGCATACACACTGCAGAAAACTTCCCATTATCATATATACGATAGCAGGGTTGCTAACCTTTGGCCGAGGCAAAAGTGGAACATATAGGGTGGAACGATGGATATGTTCCTCTAAAGAAATAACATTACACCTTTATTTTAAAACTTTTATTGACTTGCGCCGAGTCCTGCTGTCACGCCAATTGGCTTGCTAGCGGCCAGCTGATTGCACCAGGGGAGCATCATACTCTTTAGCATATCGAGGTATACTTTGGTGTTTATTTTAAAGCCGACTTCGAAAATGTGAGGTGGCATGATGTGGCCCTCACTTGAACCCATACCAAAGACATGATAAAGGCTTCTATCGCCCTCGGAATTTATGGGCTACTGAGCAAATAATAGATACTTTGCAACAGAAAAAAAAATCTGGTTTTCATCGAACGGAAATGGAATAATGTCGGCTTTTCTACGACGACAATTTTATCGTTCCACCATTTATTTTTATATAAACTTACACCCACATCTCTTCCCTTGTTCTCTGTTTTCGCCTTATTTTCCCCGTACCGTCTTACTTCTCTATTTAACCAATTTTTCCCCCTAGGCGCGCGCGCACACACACACACACACACGCACACACACACGCACACACACATATATACACACAAATACACACAGGTAACTCGTGTCTGCATGAGACAATTTACTATGAAAATATCAGAATTACTTTTATTTAAACAGAAGTTGTAAAATTGTCCGTACCGACAAAATCTTTGCACGTCTAAGATTAAAAAAAAACGCATACTTTTAAAACTTTTTAGATAGTATTAATCCGGGACAACACCGCTCCAGGAAATAGAAACTTTGTTCTGTTGTTACAGTCAGCATACTAACAAGTATATCTGGACAAATGCCCTTTATATAACAGACTAGCAGTTCAACTGTGAAAATGCTAGAAATCTCAGTGCATGAAATCTTTTTGATGTTTACGATATTGCACTTCGAAATTTTATTCTGGCTACAGGAGTTTAAAAATTTGTATTTCTTATTATAAAGATGCTTAAGGAAATACTATTTTCCGTACATTGTAGCATTTAAACGATGTTTATATTTGGGAACAATGTTGAAGAATTAACCTAAAATTAATATAAATCAATGACTTTCTTTTGTTGCGTGAGAATGAACAGTAAATTATGTGCTTACTTAGTGTGTAGAGTATGTACATTGTTGAAATAGCTATGTGTAATATTTTGTTATGATATAACAAACAAAATATTACACATAACTATATATATATATATATATATATATATATATAACTACTTCATTTACTCACATACAATTAATATACGAAAGTATAGATTTATGGCTAAACTTTAAGTATTTACTTCAAAAGTGCTCAATACGTAGGTAGAGCAAGTTAGTAATTTGTAAAATATATATGGCGATTAATCTATACTGAATATTCGGCGTTTCATCCACTCTAGGATTCGTCAAGCTTATGCGGGAATTCTGTGGTTGTTTATCGTTTTTATATGGTCCTCTTCTATTGACGATTTAGTTAGCCAAACAGCTTTCTAGTATCCACCGCGCCCCTTATATATATATATATATATATATATATATATATATATATATATATATATATATATATACATATATATATATACATATATATATATATATATATATATTTTCGAATCTCGCTAAATACAACCACTCTGATGAGTCGTAGATTACGAAACATGTGTCAGTGGATAATTACATTAAAAAAATAATATATATATATATATATATATATATACACCGCTCCCCATATGGGGGTACCAAATTGGCTAAATGGGAAATTTATTCCCAACTCGCATTTAGGTAGAAATGCACTTTCGCAAATGATTGAATTCATTTAAAACATATCGCTAAAAACAAAATAAAACAACATCTCTCTCTCTCTCTCTTTATATATATATATATATATATATATATATATATATATATATATATATATATATATATATATATATATAGGTTGTCCACAAAGAAGCTGAATCGATCAAATATAAGATAGCACAATAGAAGCATCAAACTAGTGAAAAAAGATTTCAGAGCATCTCGATTAACTCTATTAAGATCATCATGAGTCGTTACACCATCAAGGAGTTGCTATTTATCATAGAGTGGTACTTTCAGTTGAATTTAAATTTAAAATCCGTCAGCTTCTTTTGGGATACCCTGTATATATAAATATATAGTTAGGAGATAGCTTCTCATGCGTTAGCGTCACACTTTTTACCGTTTCTTGTATTGCTTATCAACTACTTTCATGGGCTAAAATTTTTTTTTTCTTGTATTACTTTTATTTGCAAATGAAATAAGAGAGTGAAGAGGAAAGAATACCGGCTCATGTTTTTGTAAACGTGCTGTATGGAGACTCGCATTTAATTTAAAAATCGCCTCAAAACAATCAGGAATAAACTGCGACGAGAGGACTCCCGGAACGATGGCCTTTCTAAAACTGAATGTCACTCAGACCAAGCCTGTCGCAGTGCGAAGGTCAAGCAAAGATTCCTTCAGTGCAATCCCAACTGTAATCATGATTAATGAAAAAGGGGGAAAATGTTATATCAATTTGTAGCAGATATTAAAATTACAATATACAAGTCCTTTATAGGAGACATATACACAGCCAACTCGAGTCTGCATAAAGTATTACTCTGAACATCTTTTCTAGTGTTGTTGGAAACAATGTACACATATAATTCATAATAATAACATGAAAGAATAAAAACTAGAACATTTTTAATGGAGTAATTGACAATTTAGTTGTTCACTGTTTAATTCTTGACGCTGTGGGAAAGATTTAATAACTCTTTACCCTCTCCCAAAAGCAGTAGTTAACATCATGCATAAAATCTATATATCTATGAAAGTGAAATTGTCTGTCTGTGTGTCTGTGTGTCTACATTTCCCTACCAAATTACTCTGTTAATTTTCAGTCTACAGACACGAGATTTGACATGAGGGGTATTGAGATTTGGGGAAATCATTTAATTGGTTTTTGGCCAGACGTCTGTCAAGCGGTCAAAGTTGAATGATATGCCCTTTGAAAACTATACCAAACTCCTCCGCAAATTTTGGGTTTAAACACTTGATATTTTTAATGCCGGTTACTTTGAGATGGAGCAAACTTTTTAATTTGATTTGAGCACAAAACAATAAACGTTAAGAGGTCAAAATTGGGATCAAGTCTTACAAAATTAACCTCTGATGTGTCTACAAATTACTAAGCCAATTTGTCCATCTGAACATTTGAAATTTTACTTAAAGTGTATTCAGACATAAGGCAAACCTTTTCATAGGGTTTCGGCCGAAAGTTTTTCTGCCAAGGGGTCAAAGTTCAAAGGAGTTTACATTTGCGCTCTCTAACAAAAAATTCAGCGAATTTTGGGTCTAAATATCTGTCATTTTTAATTAAGCGTATTCAAACATGCAGCAAGCTTTTTAATCAGTCGTTGGGTGAATATTTGTCTTTCAAAAAGTCAAATTTGAAAGAGTTGATCTTTGCAGACTCTACCAAACTCCTCCGCCAATTTTGGGTTCAAACACTTGAAATTTTAGATGTAGGTTACCTGATCATAAGTCAAACGTTTTAATATATATATATATATATATATATATATATATATATATATATATAACTACTTAATTTACTCACATAAAATTGATATACGAAAGTATAGATTTATGCGTAAACTTTAAGTATTTTCTTCAACAGTGCTCAATACGTAGGTAGAGCTAATTAGTAATTTATAAAATATATATGACGATAAAGCTACACTGAATATTCCGCGTTTAATTCACTCTAGGACTCTTCAGGCTTATGCGCGAATTCTATGGTTGTTTATCGTTTTTATATGCTCCTCTTCTATTGAGATTTTGGTTAGCCAATCAGCTTTTTAGTATCCACAGCACCATTCCTATCAGCCAATGGGCATGCATTTATCGGACAAAGGATCTGTTTTAAAACTAGGTTAGTGTTTTTTTATTGTTAGTTTATATATAAATATATATGTGTACATGCATATATGCGCATATATATACATATATATGCATACATATATGTGTGATCTTTAATGTATATTCATGCTTATTTAATTTATTTATTTGTATATTTTCTATTGTTTTTGTTAGTTTTAAAACTATTTCGTATCGCTATCCTAGAGTAAATTTTATCTTGTAAATACAGTTATTTGCTATTTCTCTTCTACAGTTTAATAGATGTTGGGGTTCTTTAAAGTACAGGATAGCACATTTTTCATGAAGGCATAATCTACATGAGTCGTCTAGGTCCCTACACGTGGTAGCTTGTCTTATTATTTTCCATTCGACTACCGGCGAATGTCCGCTTTCTTTGAGTTCCCAGTATTTATTCGCAAGTGTTGTTTTATACGGTGTTTTTTATTGTTGAATGTACTTTTCTGGTCATAGTATAGCATTTTTAAATCTAAGGAAGTCATACCTACGTAATATTTCTTGTTCTTCGGGTTTTCTCTCGCAAATATTGTTGCCTGGTAAACTACGCTTTTGGTTAGACATTTATTTTGAAGTGGGCAAAGTGTGCCGTGTCTACAGTTGCATCTATCTTGTTCGTTATTAGTATTTTTATTTATAGTATGGTTGTTCTTGTCGGGGGTTGATTTATTATTATTATTATTATTATTATTTATGCTAGTGTTAGTTTTATTTTTGTTATGGTGTCTACTTTTTTATTGTTTATTTTGTTGTTGTTTACATTGTTTTTATTTAATATTTTGTTATTTGGTATACGGCCCCATACAATCAAATGTTAAAAAAAAAACTTGGCAAGAAATTAGATCTTATTGAAAAACACTTTCCCGCAACCAATCCACTAACACAAATTCTTCAATAAAAATACCTTAATGTTATCCTACAGTTGTTGCGAAAATTTAGAGATGATAATTTAAGCACATAATAACAAAATATTAAATATATATATAAATCGCCATATATATTTCATAAATTTATATATATATATATATATATATATATATATATATATATATATATATATACATAAGAAGAAATAGTTAATAAAACTTGTTAAAATCACTTTGAAAAAGAGTTAAAAACATATTTCCGAGCACAGCCGGGATTAACTGCTAGTTATTAAACAAATTCAATCATCCATATTAACAAACACATCATATCTTTTTAGATTTTATGCGATAAATAATGATATTTTTGTTTTGCAAACGTGAATAAAAAATGATTCCTGACGTCTCCATGACAATTAAGGAATATAATAAAAAAAAATCCGACAAAAACATAGAGATTATCTTGTTATTAGTAAACAGTACATGAAATAATTGCTTGCAAAGATCTAGCATTAGTTTCGGTTGATGACCGAATGCCATACACTAAAGAATTGACCAAACTTCGAACGGAAGCTTTTATTTACTTCATGGGGTAGCATCAAAACCATCGTAAGATAGGACCTCTCACCTGAAAAATGACGTCATCGCCAGGGTCCGAACAAGCAAGATATACGGAACACTTAAAATATCGAAGTAAGCAGAAATGTTTACAGGAAGCGTTTAAAAACTTCAAAATTGGATTAAAAAAGACGATGATTTATACTGAAACTAATCCAATATTTATATTAAAAAAGAATTAAAAGCGGTAAAAGTTGTTTGTTTATGCGTTAAAAACAATTGAAAATTATAACGTAAATTTAAAAAGAAAAAGAAGGAACACGATTTGATTTGTAGTGAAGCTGAATTCAATACAAATAAATAAAAAAATTATGCATGGGGGATTATGTTTGTTTGAAGCAAAAGACAATCAAATGTTGCCAAAATGAAATATGAATGAAGACAATAAACAAATATGAAAATTAAACACTATTTTTACAAAGTTAAAACTAAGAATAAACACTTTTTAAAATCAAAATGTATAATGCATATTTATGAATTAAAATGACCCAAAAATATATTTAAATCAAAATGAACAAAAAATATTTTTAAATCAAAATGAACAAAAAATATTTTTAAATCAAAATGAACAAAAAATATTTTTAAATCAAAATTACCAAAAAATATTTTAAAATCAAAATGAACAAAAAATACTTTTAAATAAAAATGAACAAAAATTATGTTTTAAATCAAAATGAACAAAAATATTTTTAAATCAAAATGGACAAAAATATTTTAAAATCAAAATCAACAACAAATATTTTTTAAATCAAAATGAACAAAAATATTTTTAAATCAAAACGAACAACAAATATTTTTTAAATCAAAATGAACAAAAATATTTTTAAATCAAAATGAACAAAAAATATTTTTAAAATCAAAATGAACAAAAAATATTTTTAAAATCAAAATGAACAAAAATATTTTTAAATCAAAATGAACAAAAATATTTTTTAAATCAAACTGAACAACAAATATTTTTTAAATCAAAACGAGCAACAAATAATTTTTAAAACAAAATGAACAAAAATATTTTATAAATCAAAATTTACAAAAATATTTTTAAATCAAAATTTACAAAAATATTTTTTAAATCAAAATTTACAAAAATATTTTTAAATCAAAACAAACAACAAATATTTTTTAAATCAAAATGCACAAAAATATTTTTAAACTAAAATGAACAAAAAATATTTTTAAAATCAAAATGAACAAGTCAAATTTTTTAAAATCAAAATCAACAAAAAATATTTTTTAAATCAAAATGACAAAAATATTTTTAAATAAAAATGAACAAAAAATATTATTTAAATAAAAAAGAACAAAAATATTTTTAAACCAAAATAAACAAAAAATATTTTTGAAATAAAAATGAACAAAAATATGTTTTAAATCAAAATGAATAATAATATTTTTTTAAATCAAAGCGAACAAAAATATTAACGTTTGCCAGTTGTCCAGTCCAGACAGTTTTTTACCTGATGTTATCCACAGTTCATATTTGACTTTGTAGTGAACCCGTGGACGAATTTTTACTTTATTATTACAAAATTGACGTAAAACACATTGTTGTAGCATTTAAACAGTTGAAATCAATGCCACTCAATCGCCGATGCGTTGTTGTTTTGATCCTCTCTGAGCAAACTCGACATCCACATGGACCACGGCTTTCTCGTTTATAAATCCTCACACAAAATGAGTAATACGCTGCTTTTTAGTCAGGCGGAACAATCCCCTTTTTACGGTACTTCTCTTCACTCATTGAAACCTTGTCATTAACGCATATACGTAACCTGAATATATGTACATACCTACTTTTCTCGGGTTTATCACGCAGCCTCAATTTAGGATCGGTCAAAACAATTTTATCGATTTTTTTAAAACGTTCTCCATTACAACTGCCGAATTTGAGCGGCCGAAGAATTCATTAACATTTGCATCTGTACGGCTGCTTGTACGTCAATACTAGACTACCCGTGCTCCGTTGGGCCAGTATTGTATATTAGCTTTATTAGAATTAATGTATGAGCATGACACTTGTGATGTAAAGAAAAAACATATTTTTTTGATATAACAGCAACATTTCTATGAAAGTATATAAACAGAAAAAATAATATAAATAGATTTCTATGAGTCGGTCCGTCTATAATTGTTTATTTTTGTAAAATAAACACACAGCCATTGAATTATAAGTGGTTTGCCGCAATTATAGGTAAATGTGCACGGAACAGATACCATAATACTTAAAGTTAAATTCAAATTTTGATATATTTAAACGCTAAAACAAAAACAATTTGGACAATGAAAACGTAAACAGTAACACAATACGTTTTATTGTCGCGTCGATTCTTTGCTTATGTACGCATGCACAACCGGAAGTAGTAAACCAGATGTTGGGTTACAACACTCGTTACAAGGTAATTTGAGTTTATAATTATATAGATATTCCATTTCAACCAGTTTTCCAGAATACAAAACTATTTCGTAGCTTTTACATTATATATTTCCTATTCGAAAGAATACTTTATTGAAACACTATTTTGCAATTAATCTGATAACTTACGCCACTTATAAGCATATTGTGTGCATCCGAAAATTCTAGTGTTGACATTGTTTTTCCCAATATTTTTCTAGTCATGATTCTTTCTAGAAAGACATCGGGGATTAAAGTAGAGTAGGTTGCCGATAACCTAATTAAATTGATTTTTGTGGAACAAACAATATTCGATCTTGAGACACTCAGGTCGTAAGTCTGTGTCGTAAACTATTAGATTACTGCCACCTCCAATTTACAGCAGTACCAAAAGTATAAAAAAACTTTGATTTGTAAACAATTAATTTGATTGAATTAACATTTTGAAAAGTTCCGTTTGAATGCTAATTCACACACACACATATACACACACATATACCCCCCACATATATATATATATACTAGCATGGGTGCCCGGCGTTGCCCGGGTGTTTGGAGGTGTATGCTGAGCAAAAAAAAGGGGGTAATTTTTTAAACTTTGACCCCTATTATGACCCCTGAAAATTTATTGTTTTGGGCTCAAATCAAGTTATTAAGTTAGATCCATGTCCACGGAAGCTATATCTAAAATTTAAAGTGTATAGACCCAAAATTGTCGGAGAAGTTTGGTAGAGTTCTCAAAGCTCAAATCGTTGAACTTTGACCCCTTAATCGCCAAATTTCTGGCTAAAAACCGATCACATAGATTTTTCCAAATCTCAGTACCCTGTATATCAAATTTCGAGTCTGTAGACTAAAAATTGACAGAGTTATTTCGTAGGGAAATGTACACAGACACACACACACACACACACTTTCACTTTTATAGATATATAGATTTAAAATTTGAGTCTGACAGAATGACAAAATTATATTGCAAACCGATATATTAAACAAACGAACTTCAAAGAGACAAATGAACACATAAGTAAAAACAATTTGTATGAGAAAACATTTATTATTCCACGTCTTTTTTTTACAGACCTGACGACTGAGGTTCGCTCTTAATAAAAATTGTTTTTTATAGTCTTAATTTTGACTTCCTTTTTCATAAAAAACTAAAAAAAAAATCAAGAAAGAAAAGAAATTTAATTTAATTTTTTCATTAATTTCTTTCTGTGCAAAGCAATTCTTTCAAACTTACTCTGTTTCCAAAATGTTTTTATTTTATTCCCCTCCCCCTTCATTCATTTTCCTCCGCATCCTGGCAAGATTACTGTACACATAGATTCGAAAAAATAGTCAAAAACAAATATATAAATAAATGTTATCAAAGGCAAGATAAGTTACTTTTCTACCTAACTGGATATCTTTTTTGTGTTTTTATTCAATGTAATATATTTATTCAGCTCGAAAAACATACAGTGTTTACCGATGTGTTGGAAAATTCAAGATGGCGTCTCACACCCTCTTTAACACCGTAAGTTTGGGAAAAGGTGTTATAAATAAAAAACTATACAAAATACTATTAAAAACCCGCCGAATATATGTCAACCTATGTCACGGTAACATATATTGAGCGAGTTTTTAACAGTATTTTAACAGGGCACATCGTAAAAACTGACCCATTAATTTTCCTGAAGTAAAAACTATATAGTTTTTAAACTTTTAAAACTGTACATTATAAAAAGAAAACTGTTCGAGCGATTTTTTTTTTTTACATGGGTGTCACCACTTATCAAGGCCCAGAGGCCACTCAAGGATAAGGGTTAATAGGTATACATTAGTCATTGTGATTTTAGCATAGTAAACAGTGGGAATTTTGTAACTTGGATTACTTGAAAAAGAAAACTGTTCGAATGATTGAAAACAAAATAACAATGTAAATATATTGATAAGAAAAAAACAAAAACAAACGAAGTTTCCGTTTCAGGAACCCGAGTTTAATTTTATGTCGTAATCATTCAACTCGTTAGCGGTTTTATTCAGCGATTAGGGATAACCATACGACATATCTAATTACCAAAGCGATTTTTTTTTTAATTTTTTTTTTATTAAAACTAAACCTGTTTATGAACCAATTTTTTTAAAGCCAACACTTTAGTTATTTTGAGAGCGTGCAACTGCACCCGAAAGGTTGATTAGGAAACTCCAAATCCTTTTATGACTCGGAAAAAAAGGGGATTTTTATCGGCTTAAATGATAAACTAATGTTAAATATTAGTATTTGCCATCGATTCTGAAATAAAATGAAATCCTGACATTGTGATCATTTTTGCAGGTGTTATGTGCCAAATATTGAAATAAGAATGTTTAAATTCAATTATTGTAATTTAAGTCTTTAATTTTAAAGTCGATTTTATTTATAAAATATCTTTTTAGAAATCAATCTCAAAAACAATCTGAACAATAAATCTCTTTTGTTATGGTTAAGTTTTTGTCAAGGGTAGAAATTATAATAGACAAGTATTCATCCATGATGACATTTTACCGATTTCCTGGTTTACAGGTATTCTTGCTAAATTTCTTCGAAAGAATTGACATAAACAATACTTCAACTAAATACGTATATTTCATGCAATAATGACTTTTATTTCTTCTGACTTTTCCTAAACTAAACATAAAACATCGGTTAGGGTTTTTTTTTGTACTTCTGCAGAGAAGGTAAAAAACCGATAAAAACTGGATATATTTTTCGTGTTTTTATTCAATTTAACATGTTTATTCAGCTCGAAAAGAATACAGTGTTTACCGATGTGTTGGAAAATTCAAGATGACGTCCCACACATTCTTTAACACCGTAAGTTTGGGAAAAGGTGTTATAAATAAAAAACTATACAAAATAATATTAAAAACCCGCCGAATATATGTCAACCTATGTCACGGTAACATATATTGAGCGAGTTTTTAACAGTATTTTAACCGGTTTTTTATTTATTACACCTTTTTCCAAACTTACCGTGTTAAAGAGAGAATCGGCCGCCATCTTGAATTTTCCAATACATCGGTAAACACTGTATGCTTTTCGAGCTGAATAAACATGTTAAATTGAATAAAAACACGAAAAATTTGCCTTTGATAACATTTATTTGTTATATATTTGTTTTTTGGCAACTTATTCGAATCTATGTGTACAGTAATACAAACCCGAAATGAATTTAAGACCACGAGTGAAATGAGAAAAAGAAGTCAGCGGGTTTGGTTGCCATAACAACGTGACGGTAGTGAACGTGTGTGTGTGCGTGTGTGCGCGTATTTCGTGTAGTTTAGTTTCGTATAATAGTTTTGTATTTTTTTAATTTGTAAATAACAAGTTATTAAAAAATTAAACCCTTCCAAGATGGACAATAAATAAAGCCATAATATTTTATGGTAAAAGTAAGAGCGTAGAAACGATTGGTTTTTAGGAGATGTGATTATTGGATTAACCAATCAGAAATCGTCTGTGGCACACACATATCTCTGTTTTTATAGATATATAGAAGATAGATATAGATATAGATATAGATAGATAGAAGATAAAAGATAGATTAAATGTTAAATAGATTTTGTAAATAGTACAGTTGAAATGATTAGAATATTTCCAATAACTGAATTTCTTTCAACACAGTTTGCAATTTGGAGACGGAATTGTTTTTGTTGAGATAAGTGATTTCAATCATGCTTTTTATTTTAGATTTAAAATATTAACAACTCCATTTTATTTCAGTATTTAATTTGTGTATTTCTGTTTTATTAAATGCTAGCTTTTTTTCTAGTCCAATACCGGCTTCCATCTTATCTCGAAATTACTTATAACGGCACCAACTTACTTTCGGAAGAACCCCCCCCCCCATCAACCTTTCCTTTTATATCGTAAGCTTCTTAAAACGTTACTAGCTTAAGTTCAGAATAAAATCACGATTTTCTTTTAACGGCTAATTTAAAAAAAAAAATGTTTTGAACGCTACTAACTGAATTTCTTTCAACACAGTTTGCAATTTGGAGACGGAATTGTTTTTGTTGAGATAAGTGATTTCAATCATGCTTTTTATTTTAGATTTAAAATATTAACAACTCCATTTTATTTCAGTATTTAATTTGTGTATTTCTGTTTTATTAAATGCTAGCTTTTTTTCTAGTCCAATACCGGCTTCCATCTTATCTCGAAATTACTTATAACGGCACCAACTTACTTTCGGAAGACCCCCCCCATCAGCCTTTTCTTTTATATCGTAAGCTTCTTAAAACGTTACTAGCTTAAGTTCAGAATAAAATCACGATTTTCTTTTAACGGCTAATTTTAAAAAAAAATGTTTTGAACGCTACTAACTGAATTTCTTTCAACACAGTTTGCAATTTGGAGACGGAATTGTTTTTGTTGAGATAAGTGATTTCAATCATGCTTTTTATTTTAGATTTAAAATATTAACAACTCCATTTTATTTCAGTATTTAATTTGTGTATTTCTGTTTTATTAAATGCTAGCTTTTTTTCTAGTCCAATACCGGCTTCCATCTTATCTCGAAATTACTTATAACGGCACCAACTTACTTTCGGAAGAACCCCCCCCCCCATCAGACTTTTCTTTTATATCGTAAGCTTCTTAAAACGTTACTAGCTTAAGTTCAGAATAAAATCACGATTTTCTTTTAACGGCTAATTTAAAAAAAAAATGTTTTGAACGCTACTAACTGAATTTCTTTCAACACAGTTTGCAATTTGGAGACGGAATTGTTTTTGTTGAGATAAGTGATTTCAATCATGCTTTTTATTTTAGATTTAAAATATTAACAACTCCATTTTATTTCAGTATTTAATTTGTGTATTTCTGTTTTATTAAATGCTAGCCTTTTTTTCTTTTTTCCTCGTACATATGTTTATTTATCCACCGAGTTGATAGCAAAAAATACGAATTATACTCATTTTTAGTTCGTGTGAGGGGAATCTATCACCATACTTTCCCTTAAACACGTCTGTTGGACTTTTATTAAGTACAATACTTAATAGTTTTTTTTTTTTTTTTTTTTTTTTAATGGAGAGTAGAAAACGCATTGTGGATGCGTTATCGGCAGCTCCTGTTACTCTCGCTTCTTCTTATTTGTCCCTCAGTCCTCATTTTTTTAAATGAGTGATTTTTCGGACAAAGGGAGAAGAACAAGCTGTTTTCTAGGTTGGCAGTATTTTTGCGAACAGTTGGCTGAGATGGCGGAAATTTTCTGTTTCTATGTCTATCCTTGTAGCCATGTCACTAGTAAGGGTGCTGGAGGTAAACGTTTTGTCTGGGCTGACGTTATCCGCCTGATAGTCAGGGACCCGAACCTTGGATTAACCACTAAGGAGGCTGTCTTATCAGCAGGTGCAAAGTACTGGGGCTGCTGTATTGCCATTTGGTGAATGGATTCTGGACCATGCAGTAGCTTCTGGTGGGGCCTCTCGATGCCATACTAGTGGGTAATTGTTACGGCTTTACCTTATCATTAGCTACAAATAAAAAAAAAATTCTTCGTTTCTTTTTCTCTCTTAATTTCCCCTCTCTGTCCTGCTC
The DNA here is from genome assembly GCF_053919585.1 of Euprymna scolopes. NCBI lineage: Eukaryota > Metazoa > Mollusca > Cephalopoda > Sepiida > Sepiolidae > Euprymna > Euprymna scolopes. The sequence goes on from NC_136495.1 coordinate 124,702,622, forward strand.
TAAGTAAATCTGTCGACCTAGTCCACAAATTCCAAAATTTCATCATGACAAGTTTCAAGAAAAAATACATGATTAAACCCGGTTCCCCAACTTCCAACGTAGACCCCTACTACCATGTCTCCTTCTCCAACATCAGGGGTCTTCGTTCTAACCTTCCAGAGGTTGAAACCCAATTACAGGAGACTAAACCAGACCTTTTATTTTTAAGTGAAACTGGCATTGGACAGGCTATTTCCCTAGATGAGTTTGCAATTTCAGGATACTCTAACTTAACTTCTAAATCTGACCCCCAAGATCGCCATGGGCATGGAATATGTGCCTATATTAAAGATAGCTTTCCATGTGGGAGGGACATCTCCAGGGAAGATCCTAACTTACCCTATATGTGCTTCCGGGTTGCTTTAGCTCACACTGCTGCATTTATATTTACTCTCTATCGCCCCCACAACAGTGGAGTTACTATCTTTCAAAGCATATCTGAGAAAATTGACCAAGTCCTTTCTACTTATCCTTCAGCTAACATTCACGTATGTGGAGACTTCAATGTTCACAACGTCGAATGGTTGACCCACTCAAACAAGACCGATGATGAGGGGAGGTTCTGTCATGATTTCTCCATTGCCTATGACCTCACTCAGATTGTTCAGGAACCTACCCGTGTGCCCGATAATGACGGCCAGTATGCGAGCCTACTAGACCTTTTTCTCACAACTTGCCCTGAACTATGTTCAGTTTCTGTTCTGTCGCCTCTTGGATCTTCCGACCACTCTGTTGTATCAATTAAGATAAAAATGAAATGTAATAAGTCCCCAGACGTACCTCTTCATCGTACAGTATATCGATACACTAAGGCTGACTGGGATAGCTTCCGTACATTTATATCTGATCTACCTCTGCATTCCATGTTTAAAAAGGATGTGTCCTCTATAGTATTAGACCTAACTGAATGGTTAATTGTAGGTATTGACCATTTCATACCCTCTAAAAAGTTTCAGAAAAAACCTAACAGCCAGCCACGGTTCTCTCCAGAATGTGCTGCTGCCATTGCGCACAGAAATCACTTTTTCCACTGCTTCAAACGTAAGAGATGTATGGAAACTAAAGCCGCTTTCAGGACTGCCAGCAACCATTGTAAGAAAGTAACAAGGAACGCAAGAGTGTTGTATGCTCAATCTGTTAAGTCCAAAGTAGCTGAGCAGCGGCTTGGTTCCCACCAGTTTTGGCAAATAGCAAACAGAATCCTGAACAGAAGCGTGTGCTCCATCCCAACTATTATCAATGGACCTGAGGTAATCTCGTCAGCATCAGACAAAGCCAAACTCTTTGTCAAGAACTTTGCAGCTAATTCTACCCTTTGCGACCAAGACCGCCAACCCCCAATATTTCCTCCTGTATCAGAAAACACGCTATGTGATATACGTATATCTGTGCGTGATGTTGCGAAGCTAATCAAAAACCTTGATTCGAGTAAAGCAACTGGCCCTGATGGTATTCCAATTATAGTACTCAAAAAACTTCAACCTGAATTAGCGCCCATACTTACAAAACTGTTTAAACGTTGTCTTAAGGAGAATAGTTTCCCATCTCTCTGGAAAATCTCATCAGTATGCCCTGTATTTAAGAATTCAGGTGATCGCTCATCCCCCTCTCAGTACAGGCCAATAAGTCTCCTGTGCGTCATGAGTAAGTTGCTAGAATCTGTGTTAAATACAGAAGTAATCAAACATCTCAACAAAAATAACCTTCTTAGTGACACTCAATATGGTTTCCGTTCTGCTAGATCTACAGCAGATGTCCTTACAGTTATATCGCATAGGATTAGCAAATCTCTCGACGGTGGCAATCTTTCTAGGGCAATTGCTCTTGACATATCTAAAGCCTTTGATAGGGTATGGCATAAAGGTTTACTTCATAAGATCGCTAGCTATGGTATAGCTGGAAAAGTCTTCTCAATTATTAAATCATTTCTTTCTGATAGGTTCATAAGAGTAGTAGTTGAGGGGCAAAAATCAGAAGCTCACAGTATTAATGCCGGTGTCCCTCAGGGATCCATCCTGGGCCCAACTCTTTTCCTGATCTACATTAATGATCTTCCAAATCATATCCTTACATCATTTGTAGACATTTATGCTGACGACACTACCATTTATGGTACCACATCTAAGACAGTAAACAACCAAGTTCTCTCCAATTCTCTCTCCTCTGATCTTGAGCACGTAGTACAATGGGGAAAGGAGTGGCTGGTTACTTTTAATGCATCTAAAACCAAGCTTCTCTCTTTACATCATCAACATTCTAATTCACATTTGTCATCAATTGAAATGAATGGCTCTCGTCTTCAGGAGGCCTCAAGTTTTGACAAGCTTCTGGGCTTGACCATTACTCCTGATCTTAAATGGAACACGTATATCAAATCTGTTGCCAAGGCCGCTGGAAAAATGGTGGGATCTTTCTATCGATCCAGTAGATATCTCACTGCTGATGCTATTCTCTACCTATATAAGAGCCAGGTACGTCCAAGGATGGAATACTGTTGCCACATCTGGGCAGGAGCTGCTAGAAAGGACCTGTCCTGCCTTGATAGAGTTCAAAATCGACTTCGTAGCCTCGTAGGAGATGTCCTTTTCTCCTCCTTGCAACCTCTATCTCACAGAAAAGATGTTGCGAGTTTGTCTCTGATGTATCGTTATTTTCATGGAAAGTGTTCAACTGAGCTTCAATGTTTGTTCCCCCCTCGCCAAACTTTCACAAGGAACACTCGTCTAGCTGTAAACACTATCAATAATTTCCCCCACTCTTTATCTGTGCCTAAACCTAAACGTAGATTCCATGAACAAAGCTTCTTTCTTAGAACTGCACGCCTGTGGAATTGTCTTCCGTTTTCCTGCTTTCCGGCTGACTACAATATGGTTGTGTTCAAGTCTAAAGTAAATAAGTTCTTGATGAGTCGTTCCATATAAGTTATCAAATTTACCAAATTTTCATTACTAATGATTACTATATTGACCAATTTCTACTGTACACTCTTTAACCCTTATCCTTGAGTGGCCTCTGGGCCTTGATAATGTGGTGATGCCTTTGTAAAAAAAAAAATATGTAATAAGGTCGAGGTAATTAGTTAAAGAGATTTAATATAATGTGATATGCAAATGAGCATAAGTCATTCGATATGGGGGTGGTTTGTAGAATAGTATATAAAGAAATTAGGCAAAGATTCTTATGTCTCCTATAACAGAAACATCCTAAAATGGGTTCTAATGTTTCTCTACCAGGAGAGATCTACCCTCTTACCTCCTTTATAATTCGTTGATGGTGGAGAGCTGTACACACAGACAGAAACACACGAACCCTATTACTTTATAAAATATATATATATATATATATATATATATATATATATATATATATATATAAGAGCAAATGGTTAATAAAACATATCGAGCTTTTACATCTGGTTGCCTGACGCATTCTCATGAGTATAAAACGAAGGTTAAGCCCGACGAATTCTCACGGAATGAAATGCGGAATATTCCGTGTTGCTTTATTGTTATATATACTTGCATAACTTACTATCTAGCTCTACCTTTGTCTTTAGAACTGTTGAAGTAAATACTGATAACTTACGCATAAAATTATATCTTCGTATATCAAGTAATGTGATTAAATGAAGTAGTCACACACACATCCATATATATATATATATATATATATATATATATATATATATATATATATATATGCTTTTTTCTAACCATATATACTAGTTTTTATGCTTTCGCAATCATCAGTGCAGGAATAGACTATTACCACTAGTGGAAAAATTAAAAACCATGTAACGAAGCCACGTCTGGCTCCACTAACGAGGAACACACCTTCTAGGCCACCGTCGTGGAATGAAGGTAAATTTTAACAACTATAATGCTTATAATTAATTCCGACGATCTATAGTGATCAGACGACAGGAGGTCGCGTTCTGGCAACAAGTTAAGCTAACCGACAATTTTATTTCCCAGGTAGCGCTACGGACTAATTATAATTAGATTTTTATATATACAGACACCAGTATTTCATGCTTCACAATCATCAGATCAACGGCAACGAACCCAGCTGTGAAACCATTATATTTACCTCTATTAGCGAGGAACTAAACCCCTAGACCACCGTCAACCGCCGTGCAATGGAGATGATTTTAATATTAATAAGAGTTAACATTAATTCACACACACATACACACCCACCCACCCACATATATATATATATACATATATATATATATATACATATATACATATACACATATACATATATATATACATACATATATATATATATATATCCGTTTTATTTTTTATTACCGTATCTTTCTGTTAAGTTACATTATTGTTTCAGCTACCCGGCCGTTTGTTTTTGCCCGTCTGTAAGGTAGCTGAAACAATAATGTAACTTAATAGAAAGATACGGTAATAAGAAATAAAACGCATATTTGCTCTACAACAGTATTGAGCACTTTCTCCAGTTTTTATTGATTACCATTTCTACTATATATATATATATATATATATATATATATATATATATATATATATATATATATATATATATACACAGGGTGAACAGAAAGTCCATGGACCATTTTTAGTTTTAAAATTAAATATTGTTAAAATCACTTTTTCTCTTTTCAAATAAAGTAAGTATTTAGTCTAACTATTGATCTAATTATTTTCAACAAAAATATTAAAATAATTTTGTTGAAACTTTCAGAAAAATGAGCAAACGAGAGGCCATAATTCAGCTTCATTGCGCGGGAAGGACACACTCAGAGATTATTAAGCTCTTGAAAGTGGCTAAATCCACCGTGTACCATGTTGTGAACAGATTTAAGGAACTTGGTACATCTGAAGACCGCCCTAGGAGTGGAAGACCTCGCACTGCTTGAACAAAGAAGGTGACTAAAGCTGTCCGAGAGAGGGTAAGGAGGAACCCGAAGAGATCTGCAAGACAAATGGCTAAAGACATGAATGTGAGCGTGATCTCGATGAGAACCATCATAAAAAACTATCTCCAGTTGTCCCCCTACAAGATGAGAAATAACCAGTACCTCGCACCTGCCCAAAAGCACAAGAGACTTGAAAGAGCAAAGCTTCTTCTTGGAGAACTGAAGGCTGGCACGGCAGAGCGAGAGATCGTTTTTTTCTGATGAAAAACTCTTCACAATTGAAGCGACTGTTAACAATCAGAACGACAGAGTTTACGCAAAATCTTCAGCTTACATTGATGACTCTGTGAGAATTGTTTTCCGCCGGCAAAAGCCGTCTTCCCTCATGGTGTGGGCTGCAGTCTCCAAATCTTGGAAGTCGGTTCTGATTTTCGTGGAGCAGACGGTTAAGATCAACACAGATCGCTACATTAACGATATTTTGGTTCCAGCATTTGAAGAGATGAAGAAACACTTCAAAGATCAGCCTTTAACCTTCCAACAAGATGGAGCACCATCCCACACCTCCAGAAAAACTCAAGACTGGTGACAACGTCATTTTCCAAGATTCTGGAGTAAGGAGATGTGGCCTCCTGCATTGCCTGATTTGAATCCCATGGCTTTTTCGGTGTGGTCTTTGTTGGAGGCAAAGGTCTGTTCTGTTGCTCATCCAAGTGTTGATGCTTTGAAGACATCTATTCTGAGTGAATGGACTAAAATACCTCAGGAAACGCTGCGTGCCTCGGTTGGTAACTTAAGACAGGGAATTGAACGTCTAATCGAAAGGAAGGGACATCACATTGAAAATAAATAGTTTGAATTTATTCTTGGTTTCCTAACTTATAATTTTCATTCATGTTTAATTTATATTTTTGTAATTTTCTATTAATAAACCACTTTTGAATTGGTCAAAGGACTTTCTGTTCACCCTGTATATATATAAATATACATATACATATACATATATATATATATGTGAATAAAAAGGAAACACCTAAAAGAGTGAAAACAAAAATAAAATCAACGTTTCGTCCCTATTTCAGGGGACATCATCAGGATTTCTAGGCGAGGATATACAGGAAGACGGTCATCTATCACATGCGAAAGAGAAGTTCATCCTCGCCTAGAAATCCTGATGAGGTCCCCTGAAATAGGGACGAAACGTTGATTTTAATTTTGTTTTCACTCTTTTACGTTTTTCCTTTTTATTCACATAACGTCTAAAGCATCGTTTTTTTTTTTTTTTTTTTTTTTAACACAGTGATCACCACTTATCAAGGCCCAGAAGCCACTCAGGGATAAGGGTTATTGCAAGTACATTACGTTAGTGTGGAGATTTGATGAAGTGTTTACTTAAGGGGGTGTTTATATCTTGCTTTATTTTATTCATATATATATTTATATTTATATATATATATATATATATATATATATATATTTAAGTGTGTGTGCGAGTGTGTGTGTGTGTTCATGAAATCTTCTGGTAAAAAAATTATATTACCATATAAACTATGCTTTTCAACCAGTTAAACAGTGGACGTTCAGTAGACGTTTTTCACACTAGCGCACGACTGGCGCATGCACTCTATAAAAGTTTAAACTTTTACCCTCAAAATCCATCTGAGATTGTGCCAAGTATTAACACCAGCATAGCACAAAAGGGAAAATACACCTGCTGAAGAAATTATTTTTATTTTTTTTTAATTTTACATGGTGGTCACCACTTATCAAGGCCCGGAAGCCACTCAGGGATAAGGGTTATGTTTATTGAAAAATCTTGCACTTGTGTGGTCTAAAAAAAACCCAAATAACTTTATATATATATATATATATATATATATATATATATATATATATATATATATATATATATATATATATATACTAGCAAAAGTACCCGTCGTTGACTGGGTTCAAAAACAGCGTACAGAAAATGGACTCTGATTTATGAAAGTATGATAGGTTATGAAAAGGAAGGGTTGTAAAGAGATAGCTTCAATTTTGGGGGTATCAAAACCAAAGCAAAATATGATTAAAGTAAAAATAAAATAGATGAACCTGAAAATTTATGATACCATAGCTGTTCACACCGAAACACTTATCACAATATTCGGGGGTCTATATTAAAAACACTTGTTAAACTTTGTGACATATTTACATTCTATGGAGGTCAGGTGCGAACGAACACCCCATAATTTTATTATACCATATTTCTTCCAACTGAAACATAATTATCAAAGTGTATTTACGCAGATACATATGAAAAGTCTTTATTAAAGTTTGTGCCTATTTCCATTCTATGGAGGCCAGACGCGAACGCAGACCCCACAATTTTATTATTCCATCCCTATTTAAGTTGAAACATACTTATCAAAGTATTCTTATGTATATCTATATCAAAAACACTTGTAAGCGTTTTTTTTTTAATTTTTAAATTTTTTATTTCCATACCTTGTGGACCAGGCGCGAACGCAGACCCCACAATTTTTATGATTCAGGTTTCTGCCAGATCAGATACCCATCCCTGATCCGCTATACATCTTCCATCATTATATGTAATCAGTTTTTGAAATTAGTCAACCATATAGGAGCTTATTCGTGACCAGACACACACACACACACACACACACACACACACAAAGGCATTCAGCTATATATATATATATATATATATATATATATATATATATATATATATATATATATATATAAGGGCTCATAAAAGTTATATTCCTTTTTCAATATTTTTCACAGCAAAATTACTCGGATTACAAAAATGATTTCCTTTTTTCAATATTTTTCACAGAATTTTCCGAAATGATTCACATTTTTCTCCAAAATTATTTTCTAATTAACAAGTGCAATTTCGCAATAGAATGTGTAAACCCTAATCTGGGTAACAGAGCACCTGCTTTTTATTGGACTAAGCCATTTCCTCTCACCATGCCGGGGTACAGTTGGTATTTCCTTTGGCAATACACAGGTTAGCGCTCTGCAAGTATTCCAATAAAACAGAAAGAAAAGTAAAGAAAAGAAAAGAAAGAGAAACAAAAGAACATCCAAGTTGTTCTAAATGCATCTGCAGTTCAGCATCCGGAAGGTTTTCGACACGCGTACTGTTCTCTTCTATTTGGGCATCAGAAACGGCGTTTATGCCGGGACTGTAGGTTGTCCTTGACGAGAGCTTCTCTTGCTACCCGTGTAACCAGCCTCGAAACGCTTCTCGCCTTGTTTTTTTTTCATTACATTCGTCCTTTTCACACACCATATTATCGCAGCCAGCAATATACGTACCCTTATTAGCATGCTCATTCCCGCTCCTGTGATCATAACCTTATGGAGTCTATCACTACATTCCGTATCCTCTAGACCGTCTAATCGGGTCTGTAGTTAACTCAAATCTATTCGCCTAATTCCCTAAAACGGCACGCTATCCGTAACATCATCAATCTAAGGTGTGCTTCGGTTATCCCTCCGAATAGCGCTTCAGGTTTGTAGCTCTCACAATCATAATTCAACCCCCAAGAGTTTTAATATTCGGGTATACTAGCCTACCCCTCCCCAATATCTCTTATATCAATTAACGCAGCTATGACTTACAGCCAGCGATCTCCCCGACTGCCCTCCAGGCGGAGCGGTTATCATTGCCACTTTCACCTAACAACGAGCAGAGCGAAGGTGATGCTCTGGGCCACCGAGGGTCATCAATTCGCGATTTTGCCCACACCTTGGTCCACTTCGCATCACACAACTTCCTCCTCAGGACGGCCACCCCTCGGCGCCCTGCCACCAGGCCATCTTTCCTGGTCTTAACAGGTACATTAGCTTGATCACGTCCATCCCCGGAACAAAGCGAGGAAAACCTTCCTGTCAGTACACGACTATTCGATTTTATTAAGTACCTTTTGTCATAGGCTATTTAAACAAACAATTCACTTTCAATACAACTAATCCGTACCTTCATGGACGGTTAATAAAAATACAGGAAGCCAGACACGCCCCCCCCCAGCGCCACCCAGACGGCATGTCCGTTTTCTGTAGATTAATTCAAGTTATTTTATTTTCATTTGACCGTTGTATAATTGACTCCACTCTCCAGCAGAAATTCGGCTTATGCAAGTACCAACTTTTCGATATGTTCAATTACTTGTTTGCTCCTAGAAATTGTAACTACAATATTTATTTATTTTTTAGAATTATTTCATTTTAGTATCTTTATGTAAAATACTAAAATTTTCTTTACACGCACACACACACGTACACACACGCGCGCGCACCCACCCATATATATATATATATATATATATATATATATATTCACTCTGTTGAATTTCGTTCAATTATGCTAGTTTGGAGAATTTCCCTCTTCCAAACCATTTCTCTAGCTTCTGGCAGGACCTGACTGGTGTAGTCACCACATTTATTGTAGGCCTAAGTATATTGGAATTCGTCTGTGTTTATTATAAGGGAAAATTTACCGAACATGTTCTGGACAGTTTATAAATATTTTTTATGTATATGTATATATTTTATATTATGTGTATTTTTCTGTATATTTTATGTATGTGTGTATATTTTATATTATATTCTTTATATTATATTATATGCGTATATCATGCGTATTTTTATGTACATGTGTATTTTCTTATTATCTTATTTGTTATTCGTGAACTTTTATCCATGTTAATCACTTTACAGGCAATTTAGTATATTATTAACGTTGGTATACTTTATTTTATTGATGTTTTGTTTTTCTTAGATGTAGTGAATGCTTATAGTGTTTCAAGTGTACGGCTATTAGTAGTGCGTTCTAATATTGGCACGTCTATTATTTGTTTTTCTAAATTGGAGGTCGGGTAAGAATGTTTATTAACTTGGACGACTTCAGAAAGTTACAGGTTCAATCCCTCGTGTGGTGAACCGAAAATAGAATTGCGAGTGTCTTAGTACTTCTATCGAGTCATGGCTTCCCCGTTAATTAAAGAAAATATTCCGTTCAATAAAAAATATTCTTATGTTCGAAAAAAAAACACACTTAAGAAAGGCTAAATTTTACATCAATCGGATTTTTTTTGTGTGAAAATGACACTCAAGTTGCGAACTGATAAATTAAAAAAAAATACGAATGCTTGTTCATTAGTACGTAAAAATATAATTTACATATCCGGGATTAGGTGTTTATCTTAAAATGTACTTGTTTACAAGACGAATGGAATCGATTTAATGATATTGAGATGTCAAAAGACACCATCCTAAACCAGAACACGTGGAGGCTAATAAATCAATTTTCATCTGGATGTACTAAGTTCTCTTAGATAAGCGCTTTTCTGATTTATTTGGAACGAATCTTATAAAACAAAGTTTTCTTGCAATGAAAAAGACGCATTGATTCGTGTAGGTAATTCCTCATCGCAGAACACCGAGAAGGAATTAAGGAAAACTTATATTGAATTGCAGATATTCTCATAAATCTTCCATGAACCCCAAATATATATCATTGTTTTATGAGTATGCGTTTGGTCGAAACAGGAATTTCTATCAGTTCTTCTGATTTATGTTGCACAAATGATAAATATTGAATCCTATGTGTTAGAATGCAGCAAAATTATTCTTAAGGTCTTACCTTACAGTAGAAATGCACATTCGCTGCTAAAGTAATGCCGAACGGGGAATTCGGAGTTGCCCGAGATTTTAATGATGATCAACAAATGTTTCCTTTTTTCGTAATTTTTTGTAATCGAAATTAGTGAAATCGACCATTTTTAAAAAAAATCAAATCGATTAATTGCCTGCTCTAGTTAAGGATAACCCCGCTATGTAATGGGAAAAAGCTGCACGTACCTCTCTGCACTGACTTAGTCTACAATACATTGCTGTTTACATTGCAGAGTAGAGAACGTGCAGTTAGTTTCATTAAATTTATTTTTATATATAATGACTTAAATTAAAGTTTAAACTTAAAAGTCACGTATCATGGGTCAGTTGTGCTCTAAAAAAACATTCATTTCGAACACGACCTACTGTTGATTTTATATGGTTGGTCGTACTGTTTGAGCGATACCAAAACTTCTCAAATGTACTTGTGATGTTAAGCTGTATAAGGCGTTTACTTTAATCAAAATCGCCTGTTCATCCTTTGATCCGATGTTTTCAGTTATCGGTCATCGATACTTTTCGAACTCATTTCAATGTAACATCCATCTAAAAATACTGCCAGGCACATGAAGTTCATTTGTGTGAAATTTAAAAAGAAATAAGAAGCCGAGCCGTTTGGGAGTCTGTACGGAACGAACTTGCACACAGATACGTCTACAAAATTCCTTTTATATTTTTTTTTACACGGTGGTTACCACTTATCAAGGCCCGGAAGCCACTCATGGATAAGGGTTATTGTAAGTACATTACGTTAGTGTGGAGATTTGATGAAGTGTTTACTTAAGAGGGCGGTTCATTAGGAATTTATTAACGTTGGACTTGATAAGCAGGTTTTGATGTGAAGTTAAGCTTACACCAAGAGATCAAGCATGTTATTTTGAAAAAACACAGCAAAATGATAACTGCGTGAATTATAGCTATATTGTAGGTTGATTAAAATTATACTTATACAGTAGAACCCGTGATACGGTGGCACTAGGATATGTTTTTTTTTCATGCCAATATAAGGACGTGATTTTTGGAGTCCAGAGAAGAACCGGAGAGGAGTTGGTCTGAGGACCACAGAAGAACGTGCGTTGTCGAGAGCATAACGTCTCTTCTCCCCCCTCTCCATAACTGAATGACAGAGAAGCCAGCGGCACCGTTCAACTGTGAACTGTTGAAAATCATTTATGTACAGAATGAGAAAAATATTTCTATAACAAAATATATTTTTATACAAAAAGCCAGCGTGTCTCACGTCTTAATTGGGGTGCTGAGGTACGTCTGATTTTTGTGTGCATGTTAATTTTGTTTCAGCCGGCAACGTTGTTATGACAAGCGGTTGACAGCTGACGGCAAGTAAGAGACAAAAATGAACGGTCAAGGGGGAAATAACTCTGCTGTCTTGGCAGTTGCCATGACAACCAAGTCCTAAACAAACTAGACGATCAGTAAAAGTCGGCTGCTAGGTTTCGTTGCAGCGGGGAACTTACTAACTACGACCGTTCCCAACCTGGGGTCCTGCGCAACGTAACAGGTTGATTAAAAGTATAATTATACAGTAAAACCCGTGATACGGTGGCACTAGGATACGTTTTTTGTTTCAGGTTACGATGTGGAATCCGATTTTTATTTTAGAATCCCTGCTTACGGCTTTCCCCCGCCTTGCGATGTTATTTATACTATTTGATTATATACATATGTCTTAGATACTGTACTGTATTTTGTTACTAATTTTTAATATGTACTATATAAAATTTTGCTTAGGTCCCGCAATACGGCGATTTCACCTTACAATCCCAACCCCGGAACTGATTAATGCCGTACCTGGGTTTATACTGTACGAGCAATAATTTTTGTAAAAGTTAAAATTTAGCTCGCCATGGCATATTCTATTGTTTTGTTTATTAGTTTCAAAAATGTTTTATTTGGCTTATTCGAATAACTGTTCTCATCTTCAGTTTTATACTTTCATACTCACAGCGTTTCGGCCGATGTAACCTTCAACCTTTAAAGTGTTTCAGGTTGTTCGAACTCAGGAATTCGTTGGAGTAATATGCTCTCGTTCTGTCAGCCATTACTGGATATAAGTCTTAAGTAATTGACAATTATACTCTTCGTATCGCCGTATTGAGAATTGAACCTTCAACCGCAAGAGGCTTGATATTCCGATCTATATTTTACTTCATCTGTAACAGCAAAACTCGACGTATACTGTTTTAAATTGCTTCAAAAAGATAACCGAGCTCGATGAAATACAGCTAAAAAAGCTGGATAATTATCGGACGAACCATAGTAAATAATTCTTAGGATAGGAGCATAAGTTCGAAGAATCCAAATAATACAATTATTCAATCCTCATTTCAAATATTCATGATTTTTTTATGATATATTGCCAGTTTATTGTTGTTGCTTTTTTTTTTTAAAAAAGTGAACTTGAAATAATTTACCAGGAACTCTTTATAAACATCATATAATGCTTGTATCTCTATACGTACGTATCTTATACAGTGAATAAGATGGTTCGATCACACAAGATAATATACAATAACGTAAATATTCCTATTTACATGAGGATAAAATTAGAGTTTTCGAAAGTGAGAATTTGAAAAGACAGTGCACTAGAACAAGAACTTTGGCCTGAATTATAAGCTTCAACATCGACTCGGCGTTCCTTAAAAGAGACATCTAAGGCGTATGCAATACATGAACCTTTTTCAAAGAGAATAGCTAAAGCTAGGTGCGCGGATCTTTTGAACTGTACAGAACAATATCTTAAATCTACAAAAAACAGGCCATCAGTCTCTGTCAAAGAAATTTTCAAGGACGGGTCCTCGACTTATCCCAAACACAACCATTTCTCTAGTATGCAAAAGTAGTTTTAGGTAAAATTTTGTTTTATGGTATTGCATCTAATTCAATATACAGGTTTATGAAGGATTATTTTGCAGGTGAGTAGCGGTCTAGTAAAATCCTGCCGAGGGATATGGCTGAGTTTATTTTATAACTGTATGAACGGTGCTCCTTTTCTTTTTTAAAACGACAAGAACCGTCACACGAGTAACCTTTCGTATTGCGTTATAGTTACATTCTTTCTATTCATATATCTCATTTATTCTCCATTAGTTTATTTAGTAATTTTAAAAATTTTATTTTTATCCATGAATATAAAACTTTTAATTTTTAAATCAAACTATCGCACATTTATAGCCAAATCAGCTTTATATTAAATTTTAATTATTTAAATACGACTTTTTTGTTTTCATTTATTTGTTTTATTAATATTTTATTATTATTATTATTATTATTATTATTATTATTATTATTAATATTATTATTATTATTATTATTATTATTATTATTATTATTATTTAGAAAGTATTACTGTAAAATTTACTTTTCACGTAAATTTAACTACTATAATATTCTTCAATTAAGTATTAATAACCATTTCCTAAACTCGGTAAGTAAAGTATAATTTTTGTTTAATATTGAATAACTCTTACTTCCCCTTTTGATTCGGTTTAAAAGTACACTAATGCCACAATAATGTTATTTTAATTAATTAAATGAATATTTAAATGAAATTAAATAATTCAAATCTAATATTTAATTACTAAAGTATTGTTTATGTTATTTCGACATAATATTTTAGACTAACTAATCCCCCACAACATTCACCTAATCTTTATAGGAAGATTTAATTTAAACTCATATTTGATATGTTTAAACACTGTAATTACGCTTAGGACCTTTTAGTCCTCACATCCACAGTTTCGTATCTTCATTTGATAGATGAAAAAAGTTTTTTTAGTTTGTAACATTAATTTATGTTCAAATTTATTTAATAGATATACCTTATCATCACTAGTGTTTTTACATCTATTTTAACAATGCCTTTAAGTTATTTGTTTGAGCCGACACATCTCTCATACCACATTGATTTATTTTACCATATTCAACGGATTTTTAGTTCAAAGTTCGGGATTTTAATTTTATTTATTAAAAATTTGTCATTAATACCCATCATCTAATATTCTTACTAATGTTTAACATGTACAATTATTGCGATTAGGCTAGAACTTAAAATATTACGAATTAACTTCTATTTCCAACTCTAATATTTAATTTATTATCTACATATAATTATAGAAAACAATTACATGCTCTTATTTATCAGTTTTAAATTAATTATATATTATGTGAAATATGTTATCATAGTTACATTCATAATCTATTATAAATATAAATTTGATTACAATAAGTAATTATATTTGCTATCATCAAATAAATGAATTGGTTGACTTAATTGGCTGGATGTTATTTACGATAACCAGTTTACTTTACTTTGTTAACTAATTTAATATTTAATTTAATATATTTATGCCCATAAAGAAAAATGCAATTTTATCATGTTATGAATAGTTTAATATATTTTCACCTCATCTAATCTTCTAAATAAGTCATATTAAAACCAAGATTCGTTTGGATCTATGTCTATTATATACTGCTTACTTATTCCAACTAATTAAACAAGTTTTAAATTAACATAAGATAATTCAATTCGACTTTTATTTTATATTGCCATACTAATTGGAATATTTTCAATACAACACAATATATCAATACCATATCCGTTTTTTTATTTTAGATTTATTTATTTATTTAAAAATTATTATTGATACTATTATGTTTTTAATCTACTATTTATCATGTCTTAATATTTTAATTAGGAAACTTAATACAATATTACAAGTAATTTCTAAATTGATTATTATTTGAATTAATAATCAATTTATCACATACATATAATTATACATTACAGTTATTAGCACTTAATTGTCATTTTTAAATTAAACACTAGATTATGTAAAATATATAATCATATATTATTTTCTAATTTATTCTATATTTTATATGTGATTATAGTGATGATAGCTAGTGATTATTATTTCATAATTATGTTCTTACATTTAGTTAATTTATGTTGATTATTGAGATTAACTATTCCGAGTTAATTTAATCTTATAGGCTAAGAATATATTTTTTGATATATTAACCTCTTCTAGTAAAAATGAAATTTCCCATATTTTGTTAGTTTAACTTTATTTAACATACTCTATGTTTCTAATCAGGTGTTAGTCGGAACAGTATATATATATATATATATATATATATATATATATATATATATATACATAGATCTATGTAAACAGTTTTGAATTACTTCCTAGCGTTTATTAAAAAGGTTTACTTTTGATATTATTATATAATAATATTCTAGATTGCAAGCTTACATCGACCAGACTTATTTGGAAAGTACTTACTAGCAATTCCTAGTATATATATATATATATATATATATATATATATATATATATATATATGTATATATATTTATATATGTATATATTTTTTAAATAAAATAGTAGGCGGAAGT
>NC_136495.1:124723673-124748673 GCF_053919585.1 Euprymna scolopes
ATATGGAGAGAGAGAGAGAGATAGAGGGAGTGAAATATAGGTTTTGATAGAAATGGGTAACAGGTTTGATCTTAGAAACGCTTAGTAGCCGTGTTAGTTATTGAAAAAAAAAACGACAAAATACGATGCAAATGAGATAATTGTAGTTGATTGTTGGTTATGATAAGCCCACTAATACGTTGGATTATGTGCATGTACAGTATTTTGATTGATAATTCTTAGGGCTATGTTTGTATTTCATTGCTCGATCTACTTGGGCAGACAGTTTATTGTTATTCGATACACAATACGACTACGTTATGTCGTTTGTAAAACCCACCGTACGATACGACAGTTAAATAAAAATAAAACAAATGCAATCTTTTTGGAGAGATGTTATTGTACGATTAATGTTTCTCTTCGGTTTATAACACGCGCATTTCGTTTGGATGATTCCCACATGTGCGAACGATTGCATGCACACCAGTGAGGAAAAGAAAAGCGAGCGCAGTGTCTTGTTTTGTTGCTCTGAGATGAAACACAACTCCGTCTCGGTTTGACGGGACATCGATAAGACGTGATGGATTTGAAACGTGATTGACCAAAACATTTGTTTGTTCGATGAGAAAACTAAAACAGAAACGGCGATTCGTCATCGTTTCCTTTACCCGCTCCCATTACCGCACACAGGATGATAAACAATGTAAACTAGTGAAAACACTTACGCGTGCCTTATATGCTGTTTTGTGCATTGAGAATATTGATATGCGGGAATGGAAAGAAGAGCAGAATGAATCATAGAAGCAAAAGTTTAGTTTAAGCACATTTAGGTCATACTAATCTGTTGAACATTAGGAGTATTTATTCAATTTTGAGCCTGCTATGTGTCTCCCTGGCTCAAATTAATATCTACTCAATCATCTTGTTTCGCATCTCATAAATTAGCGACACACAGCAAATTGACCCTCTGTATACATACATACATACATACATACATACATACATACATACATACATACATACATGCATATATATATATATATGTGGGTGTGTATATATATATATATATTTTTTTTTTTTTTAAATAAAAGACTACATGCCATGTAGGGATGTCTTCACAGGAATAGGTTTCTGCTATCACGCCTTAAATGTAACTGAGGTATAACTTTTTACAACAATAAGGATCCTCGGATGCAAAGATTAAATTTTAATGTAGAGTTAAATAGCTGGGAATGATATAATCTAAATGAAGGATCCGAATTTAACATACAAATATAGTTTCTATTATTCTAAACTGGGTAAGAAATATGAATAAAGTATAAAGCTCATCAAAGAATGGAATTTTCTCCATAACGGTGAGCATTTTTTGTATTCAGTTTTCGTTGTATTGGTGGTTAAATAAGTGATACTCCCCTTTAAATCAATAAAACAACTTAACAATAAACTAGCAATTATTATTAAAAAAATAAATTAGCAGTTTGGGGACTGGAAATTAATTTAATTGATTTTGTCATCTGACATCTAAAGTTCGTAGAATCCATGCTGGTTTATTTATTTATTTACTTTACTCTTTGTTCTAAAGGTTTTTATCCATAAATGCAGGGGTAGACATCTTCTCATCGGAGTGAAACACATTTGTAGCTATTGGGTGGTTTTGCTGTCAGAATAATAATTAGAGGATATATACCATTTTATTTAGATACCCAAGAATATAACACACGAATTATAATTCTGGCTTTGAAGACATGAGCAACATAAGTTGTTATTGGATTAATAACAGATGTGGGTATAACCCATGGGTAAAAAAACAGTTTTTAAAGTTAAAAACATAATTTATATTTTTAATTTATTAAATAATCTGTCGTTGCAGATTCTGAATCTTTTTGATTTAAGTAATTATTAAATCATAGACGCTTTCTAGCAATCACTAGACCGAAAACATCAAACGGTCTGAATTATCTCCCTTTAGCTGATATCGGGAATAAAATTAACCTCTTTTTCAACAGAATTAACTGTTAACAATTAACAACATAATTTGATTATCTCCCTTCATAATTGTTTTTTTAGTAATCATATCAAAACATATTTAATTAGAATGATAATGAAGTTTAAAACATAAAATAATGATAAATAGATTAGAATCCGTTGCTCGAAATGCTCTACAAGGATTTTTATATATAATGCAGTCCTTTTCTTTATTCTCCTATTCAATTAAATATTAAACCTAAAATGGTCTTAAATCCGAGTACTAAAATAACGATAATTTGTAAACATTACTTGCCACTCATACGAAACTAACATTAATCGTAACGTTAATGTAAGGTTGTGATGGCCATATTATATATATAGAAATAAAAATTAAAAAAATATTTTTTAAAAATTCTTTTAAAAATTAATTATGTGAAATAAAGAAATAGTGAAATCTCATTTAGGAACTCAACGAATGGGATATATACATTTTTTAAATGGCTAAGGGTTTTTGTGGAAAATTCTAATGACTTTGTTCTAAAATAAGGATACGAAAATTGGGTGATATATTAATATTTAAATGGGCTTTCCGTGGAGGTTACATCAAGGTAAAATATTTCCCACATGCTTTTTCCGTTAAGGGGATTTTTCTTTC
Organism: Euprymna scolopes; assembly: GCF_053919585.1. Classification (NCBI taxonomy): domain Eukaryota; kingdom Metazoa; phylum Mollusca; class Cephalopoda; order Sepiida; family Sepiolidae; genus Euprymna; species Euprymna scolopes. Next base: position 124,726,276 of record NC_136495.1, read on the forward strand.
TTTTTCTTTCTCTTCAAACAATGTTCCATTGTCAAGATTGTTTTTATTCATAAAGTCTGAAGAAATCCTGGTTTTTGAAAATATTCAAACGATATAATGTTTTAAATTGTCCACCGAGCATGGAAACAACTGAAACGTAAAATAAAATACACTTTTTGTTGCCAGCAACACCTTTTTTAATGTCTTGATTTTGCTTACACAGTATATTAATGCTCAATTATGAAATATGATAATTTTGTAGCTTACATTTTAAGTCATTTCTTTTTGGCTTAAAACTTATTGGTATATGAAAACTTATTGGGTTACACAAAGTCAGTATATTACATACAAGTCTCTCTCTCTCTTTCTATATATATATATGTATATATATATATATATATATATATATATATATATACATACATATATGTGTGTGTATACGGGTTAAAAAAATCCAAAACAGACATTGCCAACCTCATTATAAATTTATTTCGGACATGTGAGGGCATCATCAGACGAGTTGAACGAGTCATATCCATAGTTGACATTCCTTAAACACTATGTGTTATTTTGCATAGAGCTCTGACACTTCTAATTTCTAACAGTAACTACCTGATTCTTTTGGATCAACTCTTTCTTTCTATATACATATATGATGATGATTGCAACGTCTTGTCAGACGAGTGCCACTCCCTCAGTCACTGAAAGCCCATGAAGATAACCTTTTTTTTTTAATTTTCTTTTTAATATTTTTTTAGTCCTGCCAGCGAATCCACACGCTCAAGCAGACATGACATTAAAGACGGTCCTTGGCATTCATACATATGTATATATATATATATATATATATATATATATATATATATATATATATATATACCCACATACGTACACATACATACCCATACACATACACCCATGCACACATCCATACATACACAATACATATAACACATACATACAAACATATACATACACACATGCACAGCTATACATACATATGCATACACATATATGCAAACATATACAAATACATACACACATATACATACATATTCACATACAAATACGTACACATGTATACACAGGAAGTTACCTACATACATATATATGCACCCATACGCATACATATATATGCACCCATACGCATACATATATGTGCATAAATACATATACATATATACACATACAAACACACATAAACATATATACACAATAAATAAATAAAAATATATACATACATATATAAATAGATACATTTATTTACATACATACATACATATATAGAATGATGGCAGATCAATTATTACATGCTTCCAGCATTTCAGGGCTACACGCGTGACAATTTTTCCATCGCCACGGACAAATTTTATAGACGAATGCCCGAGGAAGTATCTATACAAAGATGATGTTACAAAGTTTTAGCTTTGCACGACAGCTAAGTTTCTCTCCCGGTTCAAAATGTTGAGATCCAGCAATAAGCATGAACAAGATAGCCAGCAACAAATCAAACTGCAGACCAGCTTAATGCGGGTACTGGTCTCCCGCTTTATGTTTTTTTTTTGTAATTTTTTTTTATTAAATCAAAGATTTGCTTCACCCAGAGGGGTTGCCTTAACAAAGCTTTTAGGAGTCATCTACACCCCACACACATCGAAATAAACATATACACGTATACATACACGCATGCATACAAATATATGCACGCAAACATACATACGAAAGAACCCACACAAACACACATGACAACATGCATATACACATACATGCATACATACACACATGTACGTACAAATGCACACACATGTACACATACACGTACATGTGGAATATACATGACGGAGCATTACGAATAGGTGAATTCAACATGAATACAAGAGTAAAAAAGATAATACATATATACATATATGAATACACACATGTATATATATATATATACACACACATATATATATATATATACATACGTAGATATAATCACACAAATATGTATGTTTCTAGACGCACTGATGAGCTGTGAAACAGCGAAACAGTACCGTATGTGGATAACTATAATGCTCCTTATCTTGAGTTGAACATATTGTGAAGTGATATACAAATTACCATTCGCATATGAAGCGATGCCCTTTGTGTAAACAAATTGAGTTTAGGTATTTGGACAATGTCAAAACATTGTTAATTCAATGCCTGCATAGCAGCAACCGAAAAGCTCCGACTGTCATTTGGGCGGTCGGGTTTTGATCCTGGTTTGAAGTAGTTGCTTGTCTAGCCGCACTGATGAGCTATGAACCAGCGGAACAGTACTGTATGTGGATGACTATATATATATATATATATATATATATATATATATATATATATATATATATATATACACACCGGTGTTTGTGAATATTTATTACATTTTAAGAATAACCAAGATGCAAACAACAATACATCTGTAATTAAGTAAAACGACGTTTCTACAATAAATGATGAACTTATTTAATAATTTCATTCAATGTATTCTCCCCCCCCCCGCTACAATGATAGCTTCTATTCGAGACTATACTCATTGGTTCTCGCCGACTTTAACAATTACTCTCACTATAGATGCTTTTAGGGAATCTTTAGTGTTTGGAGGATGTCTATTTGCATATCTCTCAATAACAACGTCCCATATGCAATACGTTGGAGTTAATGTGATCATGAAATAGTTCCACTGACCATTCCTTAATGATTTGAGCGTTTTGTGATGGAGAAGAGTCCTTTGCATCTTACTAAACAATTTTCTTTGATGGTCTCGGGCATAAAATGACCTCTCTTCATCAAATAGGACTTGTATCCAAGATTATTCTAATCAATCCTTCAAAGTGCTGTTTCTCAGACATCGAGATGTTTTGCAATTGAGCTCGTTAAATTCCGGGGGCTCTCCTCAATGATATTCGAACCTTATTGAATAAACCCTTCTGCTGTCTGTCAGAGCGTTGCGGGTGCTTTTTATGTGTAGCAAAAGGATAACTTAGGCCATCATTATTTTCTAACTTTTTACAAACTTAAAAAAAACAAAAAAACAAAAAGGATCGGGCGACTGTAAGAATATGTGCACTTTGCAAATTGATGTATTCTGTTGCTGCATATCATTTCACTTCCTTTGTTAGTTTATTATCTCCCATGATTGATTGCCTATGAAAATAATAAACGCTTATATGCACGGAAGAATGGGTAAAATAAGTGATGTTCTCCAACAACAGACGTATCCTGTATATATATATATATATATATATATATATATATATATATATATATATATATAAAGCTGAACGTGTGTGTGTGTGTGTGTGTGTTTGGTCACGAATAGGCTCCTATAGGGTTGACCATTTTAAAAAAAAACTGATTACATATAATGATAGACGATGTATCGAAGATCAGGAATAGGTATGTTCGATCTGGCAGAACGGTGGTTCATAAAAATTGTGTTGTCTGCGTTCGCGCCTGGCACCCAACGTATGGAAAAAAAATTTACAAGCGTTTTTGATATAGATGTACATAAGAATACTTTGATACGTATGTTTCAACTAAAATAGGCATGGTATAATAAAATTGTGTGGTCTGCGTTCGCGCTTGTACCTCATGGAAATATCTATTTGCGTGATTATACTTTATTATATAATTATGTTTCAGTTTGAAGAAATATTGTATGATAAAATTATTGGGTGTTCGTTCGCCCCTGACCTCTATAGAATGTAAATATGTCACAAAGTTTTTTAAAAGGGGTGAGTGTCCACAATAACACCTTAACGTTAATCTTAATTCACATAAGCATTTATTTATTTTTTGAGTTGAATCATATTGTGTCGAATAATATCACCTCATAAATTCATGTTCTTATTAAAGTGAAAGCCAAAAAAATTCGGAACTTTAGACAATTCTCGACACAAATTTTGCATAACTCTAATGTTTTTTTACTTCTCCACTTGCACGTGGAACTCTTTCGAAAATAGATAAATAAAAACAAATAAGAACGTTACTTTTTATCGTGTCAAAAGAAAAAAATATCCTGCTCACGTGATGACGTGTATTTTTAAAAACATTTACATAACCTTTTTATTTTTTATTTATATAGCTGTTTAAGCTTTTTTTGGCAGTGTACTAGAAGGAATTCAGTTGATTACAACCTTTTGTGCGTGTACAATAGTACAACCCTGAATCCGACAGCGCAATACTACACTTTTCAATGCTGTAAAAATGAAACGAAGCTGTTCTGCTTGAAAAGGGTGCCATTTCTTCTTATTCATATTTATATCGATTCTTTGCTTTAAGAAACTAAAGTAATTACACGTTTACTTTTTTTTAATATTCCATTTTGCTGTTTCATTATTTTTCAAAACTGTTTTTGTTTCTTTGTTTTTTGATATTTCGTCGATATTATTTAGTAAAAGTGTTTAGCAGGTATATCGCTGATCCTGTGCAGCTTTAGTAGGTTTACCCTCTCAGGCTTTGTCTTCTTCCTTTGAAATAAAATGTTAATTCATTGCTAATAGCCTAACACGGATTTCCAATGGTGCTGTCCAGATAATGTTTATAGGACAGCGTGCATATTCTTTAAAGCGCTGGCTTTTAAAATATGGTTTTCCGACTCTTATATCACACCACCCAACTGTGGGAAAGGAGATGATTAACTTCTTGGTCGTTTAACTAGGAACAAAGTGTAATATCTGTTCTAGTCTATTCTTTCCTTGGTCATTGAAGGAAAACTGAGAATTTTTATTTTATTTTATTTATTTATTTATTTATTTACTCACGTTCACCTAGAAACCAGCTAGAACATGTATTTCAGTCAATCTTTATTACATCCTGGGCTATGCCGGGAAACCAGCTAATCTCTATTTAGTGACTTGACCACCAAAATACCTCCCTAAGTGTGTCCTTTCTTTTGAACTTATTAGATATAGGTATCTAGAAATTTGTGTGAAATTTTGTTGAATGCATTGTTCACTATGATTTTCTTATTGTTCTACACAATATCAACTGTAGCGAAATAAAACCGTAAACTTAGTGTAGTGTTAGAATAAAGAGCAAAGGAAAAAATTAGAATCATATTCTGTAATTGCAAATCTAAATTTGCTAGCGTGTACCAGTATTTGCCAGGTTGTGGAAATTTGGAATTTATAAGATATGTAGTGGCCTTTTCCTAGATACCTATTGCTAAAAATTATACTTTCATTTTGTTAGAAACATCTCTCTCCGGATGCCCTGCATCATCCAAAATAAAAACAAATATTTTTATAATTGTTTCAGTACATTGCTACACAATGTGAAATTTGTTGACGTTTGTAAAAAAAAAAAAATCATGAATGTGCTTATATTCCAAAAAAGAAAATATCAGTGCTCAGTATTGAAAATGTTTGAGATTCAAAAGTCTGTAACATTTCTACTAACTTCATAAGATGTCATGTGAGAAACTGAATTGAATATCAAGACATTATCTGAAGCGTTTTTATTTTGGTGTAACATATGTGTTTACAGTGAACCTTAACTTTTAATAAACAGCTTGGTATGCAATGACATAGGCTAAGAATCTTAGACAAAATATATATAAATTGGAAAAATGTGTAAACAAATGAAAAAAAAAATGATCCACTCCACTTGATGACATCAAGCACAGTAATATTTTAGCGAAGAAAATATGAAATTGATGTTCAGTGATTAGTTTGGATGAATGAGAAAATGTAATTGTTTGATGCATAAAAAATAACTCATTTGCTGTATTTGTTATTAAGCAGCAAAATATAGTGATTTGAATATTTAGGAAAACATCAAACCAGGTTATGTAAAAAAAAAAAAAAGATGAAATTAGAAAATATATATTTTCTGTTTATGAGTTTTGCCAATCAAAATTTTTTGGCAGAAATTGGGTGATTACCATGTAATTTTATTTTTGTTAAAATTCTTAAATTATTTGAATGTTTATTATAATTTCTAATTAGTGACTTGTTATCATCAAAATCCGCCCCAAAGAGTGTCCTTTCTTTTAATAGGTATCAGAATAGGTATTTCTATCTATATTAGCACTTATCAAGGCCAATAGGCAACTCGAGGATGAGAGTTCAAACGCGCACAGTAGTCAAATTTGGGAAAGAGGATGGAACAACTTTCTCTTCTGCCTCTCTCTCACCCTGTTTCTCTTCTCTCTTTATTAGCACTTATCAAGTCCATTGAAAACAAATCGTTGGTCAAAGAAATATAATGAAAATTCTCAGAGTGAAAAAAAAAATGGGATTTTTACAAATCTGGTTTCCAAGTAATAGGAAACATATACAACTTCATTTTAAAGACAAAATGTAAACTGTACTAATGGTAATGAGAATGTTGAAGGAAATTGGCAAAAAATTGTTAGTCAAATGTTGATCAAATATTATAAGTTTGTGTGATATGCATGAAACGTGTAGAATATGATCTGCTCTCATGCTGAAAGCAAGTAGAGAAACATTGCGAAAAAATGATGTAAAGCTAAGCTTAGCAAACGACCAGTGAATGGAAATGTTTATTATAATGTATCAAGATTAACATATCATGAAAAAGCAAATTGCTTGCATCAATATAAAAGCAAAGATAAACACAAAATCGTTTTTAATGTGGAATCCAATTCCCTGAGTCGATTTACTTACCCTGAATTGCTCATCAGACTGGACGTAAGGGGCTACTATTTGGGACTATATCTTGGAAAGATTAACAAGATATTTGTTTATTTAAACTTCTGCATATCAGTAAAGCAAAGGAAGCAGGCAACAGGCAGGGAATTCCAAGGTCTTGCTTTTCGTGGGGAGAAACTATTAGAATATAAATCTTTCTGGCATTAAGGGACAGCAACAATGAAGGGGTAAAATCTTATTGCTAAGAGGGTTTTCGGGGATATGTACGTCGGGGGTACAAGTGAAACGAGTTCATCAGAACACATTCCATTAAAATATTTGTAAAATAGACATCGTGATGCAACATTGCGGCGATGAGACAGGGGCTGGAGCTTAGTTGATAAAGTGGGACTAATTAGATTGACAATTCTTTTTTAGACTTTATCTAAGAGGTAGAGTCTAGTGGCAGATGTAGCAGCCCAGATGTGACAAAATACTCCATGTATGGGCGAATAGTGGCCTTGTAAAGGTACAAGATACTATCAGGTGTAAGTAGTCTTATAGCTTAATAGAGGGAACCCACCTTCTTTGCAGCAGCGTTAGTTTTGTTTCAAATCTAGATTAAGGTTATTTGCAGAGCTGAATATTGTACTTGACTTTTCCATGGCGATGAGTAAAAGAAATAGGCACAATAGACTTTCTCTAAATTGCAATATACATCGTTAGCGCATCGATGTCGGGATTGTAGAATATTTCATCGATGTATTTATCCAACCACCTACTTCATGGCCACGTAGGTTGTACTTGCTGTTGTTAGTGCTAGTGTGTATTTCTCTCTTAAAATCGAACTATTATTTTCGATTTCATGATCGTCATCATCATACTAACCATCATGAGTGCTAGTAATAGACGATTTAAACCATTCAAATTGCTTTCTTTGTGATAACTTCTTTCAAAGATTTTCAATGAGTTCATTATTCTTCCGTACATTTTCTGTCGAATTTTTCTTTTAAATTATTATGCAGGCAGCTGCTGTGCTTTCGGCAGCTTAATCATAGGTTCGTTTGAGTTGAATCAGCCAGACAGACATTGTTGATCGACTGCGTGTGAAAGAAAGAGGGAACGAGACACAGAGAGATTGGAGTAGGAGAGAGAAGAAGAAGGAGTAAGCGCGGGTCGATAGAAGAGGAGAGCAAAAGTAGAGAGAGAGAGAGAGAGAGAGAGATCGAGAAGGGGAAAGAGACAGATAAAATGTGTGAAATAGATGATCAAGAATAAAAATAGAAAGAAATGCTTGTTTCATATTCTGTTTCATGAACATATCGCCAGACAACTTCGATTTTGAGCATTTCCAGTGCAAACATAATGCATTTTACTCTTACAAGCAGTTTTTTGAAAACAAATCATATTTTACTTCATCAAGGCAATTTGCAGATACCGTTTTATTATATCCCAGTACATTTTGTCTATTTTATTACTTAATATTTTACTCTTACAACAAGTTTTTTAAATTATGTATGGTATTTTTTTTCATGATTGCAATTTGCAGATACCGTTTAGTATATCTTAGTGTATTTTATGTATATTATCACTTAATATTGTTTGATTTAAAATTTAAAAAATATATATCTAAATTCTAATAAATTAATTTGAACACATCATATTTTCGAAAATAATTAAAAATAGAAATATTTTAGAAAATATTTAAAGCAATATTCTTACTTAAAATTATTTTCAAAAGTACTGTTTATTTTAATTCATTGAGCACTTTTGTTACAGTAAAGATATTGTTATTTCTATCCATACATAGGTACTAGTGCTTTATATCTAATACAGAGAAAATAAAGGCTGGTACGCTTAAAAGTAACCCGATCTCTCTAATCTGTCTCTTAGCGACATATTGACATAAGACAAAATGCAGGTCTTTTTCTAACAAGATTGTGCTACATGCTATACGTCTCACAAATCACCGACACGAGTTCATGATATGTTTACAGAAGAGATAAAAATATGGAAAAGGTTATGTCCATCATGTTCCCCGGACTTGTCATCATGTGGTTTTTACCTTCTAGGGGCTTTAAAACAAAAAAGTTTATGCAAATACTCCTCACAATCTAGACCAACTAAAGGAGAACATTACTCACGCTATCAGGAGAGTCACCAAAGAAAGTCTACAAGCAGAACCTGCAAACGTTGTTAAACGTGCCCAGAAATATATAGATGTAAATGGGGAACACTTCCAGTAGATTTTATAATACTACAGGTAATTTAAACAATAAAATAATGTCCCCCCCCCTCTCTACGACATTTTTTTTTTAAATGAGCCAAACTTTATTTGTAAAAACATAATTTTCTGGGGAAAAAATCCATACGTAGTATTTACATGAGATAGTATTGGCAAAATACTTTTAAAATGATGTCTACTAAAAAAACTATTATGTAGTAGACTAATGCCGATTAGCCTGCACGTCCTCTATTTGCCAATATCAACAATATCCTATTTCTAAAAACTTGTGTTTCTTTGCTTCGATGATTCATTTAAATTTATAAAACAGTTACACAGATAAAAAAATAATTGAGATTTATGGGCGATACAAACTCGATAACTGATATCGTAAAAATCACTATCTTAGCAATCTTAGCCTTGTCTATTCCTTTTTTATCAGCCAATCACATGCTCTATATGGGTACGTGAAGATAACTCTAAAAACAACATATTTTAACAACGTATTTATTCTTGGTTTCAATAATTTTCTTTTAAAGAGATCGCTTAAGACAAAGCATGAATCCACTTGCTGTAAAGGGCTAATAGGAACGAAAGCAATTATTGTGAAGACTGGAGATGCCTCCTGACGTTAGTATTGAAAAAAAAAAAAAACTAGGCTGTAAAACAGTGAGCAGGAAGAGAGTTCCACAACCGTGCAGTCCTTCGAAATAAGCTACTGAAACAAGAAGCCGTATAATAATGAGGTATAAAAACAACGTATTAATGGATACCTCAAAACCAAAGAGTCAAAGGAGCTAGAACTAAGGATGCAAGGAATAGAATGCCATAATAGTATTTTCAGAAAAGACTGAGACTAGCAACATCATGTTAATGAGAAAGAGAGCGTGCGGTGAAGCAACAACATTTCACTTATAATATTCTAATTAAATGTCAATGTTTTAAATTAGGATGAGTATGTTTTTCAAAAACTACCAAATTAATTTAATCATTACTTGATAGATAGTTAAAATGATGGCGCCATTTTTTAAAATCTATCCTTGCCATTTACACATAATAAAAAAAAAGGGCCAAACAATTGACTAAGACGTGTGTGAAGGTATTGCTGATTTTCATGCAACTGGATTTAGATATCGAAGTTTATCTATCAGTTAATTTCAGTGGTTCGATAATTTTTCATTCGAAACTATTACTCCCAAATATACCCCTTAGTAATATCTGGTAGTTCAACAAAGGTAATAGATAGGTACGTGCAAAATGACCCATCCCGTTAGTTAAAAATTACTAAAAATTAGGAAAGTGACCAATTTATTGAAATATTCTGTATTTAACAAATAATAATCTCGGAATATAATGAACCTATTATTTTTATTTTAATCTTCGTACATATTTATTATTTCGTTTAAACAAAAATCACCTTTACTAAAATTATGGTTTTCAGAAGTAAAACAATGAATGGATTTATTTTTGCATTGTTTTATGATAATAATGAATCGTAACTATAAAGAAAGAAAAACAATTTCAGGAACTTTACAAAAAAGGCTCCTTTAATCCGTAACACAAATTCCATATAACTTGAAGAAAAATTAATTTCTCAACTCACCAATACTATCATAAATTAAGCAGTGTGTATTTAATAATTGCTTTATGTAGTATTTTAATATTTTCCTATCTTGAATGAACGTGCAACTTTCAGCATGAGATAATTTTTTATACTCTTTAAAATTAAAAAATAAAACAAATCAAAAGCAACGACACAGAAATATAATTAAATTAAAAAATGGGAGAATTATACAAACATTCACGATTTGAATGTACGGATTGACGATTTCTTTTTATGTTGTTTGAGTGAAGCCAGAATCTGTCGCTTTTGGGGGATAAATAAGCAATTTTTTTTTGTACAAAGATGATTTCCCCATTTAATTTAATATCTTAGGACTTTAGTAATTATCTTTGAAATAGACCAAGAAAACTACTATTTATCTTTCTAGGATTTGTCATTCTGGGGATTTTTACAATAAATTTATTTAACTTAAAAATTTAGCTGACCTTTGATTTATTCCGAACTTATAACTTTTTTACACGTGTAGAAATATTTTTATTTTTTTAAATTAGCTTTAGGCTTTAATCTTACAAATACACTCAAAAAGTAGTCGGAAACGCACAAAAGAATTATGATAAACCGGCTTTCACAAATATGCCTCCAATGTTTTTTTTTTCGCTATTATTACCCGTACCTAGTAATAGACGGTCCGTCAAGATTATTAGTGAAGTACATTGCCAGTTATAACCGAGTTACGCTTAAAGAAATCAAATAACGACTAGGGTAAAGATGCGGATTAATAAAAGTTCAGTTATTTGATATGACATCTTTTAGTTTAGTCAGGTTGTTTTTGACGGCGTAACAACGCTTTTAAGATGATTAAATGTCGAATTCGGTTATTTACATGAAATGGTTTTTAGTTTAATTGTGTTGTTTTACAACATAGTCAAATTTTCTCGTTATTTAATGCTGTATTCGATCATTTTACAAAACATATTCTATGCATTAAGTTCGTTATATCCTCAAATTTTATTCATAGCGTTTGGGTTGCTTGCTTATTTTTACGGTATGTCGAAGCTTTGTTGAACATGATCGTGTGTTGCAAAGGGAAATAAAAACTATCACCAATGCTTAGTGCATTTTATGTCAGGAAATCCGTATCTTCAAACAGAGTGATGTGGTACACTACAGAGATCTTTTAGAGATCTTTAATGAAAAAAATATACTTGTTAAACGAAAACAGATTCGTGCTTGACTAGATTTTTGCAAATGGGCATTACAAGTAACCTGCAGCATTTGGGAATAATGTAATTCGTTCAGACGAAAATAAAATTAGTTCTTTCAGCAGAAATGATGTTGCAAGTGTCTGGAGAAATAAGAATACCGAATATTCGCCAAGGAATGTAATCGTAACTTTCAGATTTGGAGGCGTATCAATCATGATTTGCAGTTGCATTAGTACAAAAAGTTAATGGAATAATAGAGGAGAGGATGAATGTAAATACTACAGTGATATTGGGAAAAGAAATTCACGCCACAGTGCACCTCTTTCGTTGATATCTTTATAATACAGTGATGCTCAAGATTACGTACACTTTACAAAATCTTGATTAAGTTAAAAATACGAGGATTGGAAATTAACACGCTATTATTAAGTGATTATGATTTATTATATTAAATATACTTACAAGAAATAAATTAAATAAAAACTGTATTTATTAAGAATTTAATCTGGTGCCAGCCAGATTTCAACACTAGCATTTTCAAGGAACTTATTTTCTTTTTCTTTTTTTTTTGTAATAACTAGCTGAAGTACCCGGCATTGCTAGGTTGTATATGATATATTTGAATATTTGTTCTCGTACATTATAATAAAATAGATTAAACAAAACATACATTTATAATGTTGAATACATGTTTTCTTTTTGTTTTTGTTGTGAAAATGATATTCATGGAACGTAATTATTCTAATTCAAGTGAAGTGCCGTTTTGAAAATAATGAGTAACATACCTGAGAAGTTGACCCGTGTCTTTCAAGATTTCCTTAAAAGTATGAACTATATTCGTCGTTTGTCGTGATGGATTCCATTACAATGAATTCTGGACGTAGTAATGGAAACTTCAAAATAAAAAAGAATTTACCTAAAAATCTAATTATTATGTATAATTTATTAGTTACGAAACATTCTATTTTGTATAAAACTAAACGTCTATTTTGTATTATAATTGTCTAAAAATTATTTGAATGCATGAAAATTGTCAAAAAAAAATAATAAACTGAACCTCCACGAATATGCATGCGAAAATTTGTGAGTAAATTCTTATCAGAAAAATAAAAAGAATAAAAAAAATAAAAATGCAAGCATTCGGAAAATTTGCATTTTTTGTTTGAAATTAATATTGTTTATTTAATCAATAAATGAATAACATATATATAGATATGTTTTCGTATATGTAATGTAACGTCCGACATTCTTATTTCTGAAATAAAAAAGAAAGCACGCATTCAAAAACGTAAGTTTTTTTTTTATCAAAGTAATATTTGTTTATCTAAACGATTATAGAATAAAGAAGATGCATAAATATTAATTCGTATATTTGAGGTAACGTCGGAAATTCTTAAGTTTTTATAAATAAAGGAAAAACAAGGTCTAAATTCTTTGTACTTTAAAAACTAAAGAAAACGCACGCATTCGGAAACGTAAGAATTTTTGGTACTTTTGCAGTGTACGAACCATTCTGAAATAATAAAGCTGCATTTAGAAAGTCATTCTTAGCATAAGGAGGGAGGCTTTTTAACTGTTCTGTACTTTACTTAAGAATTTAATAAAAAAGAATAGTACCATAAACATTTAATTTAACTCAGAAACCCTACCTGAAATGTAACACGGTGCGTACACTGCAAAAACACCAAATATATATTTGTAATTAATAATTTTTAATCTAATCGGTCAAATACTACTACTACTACTACTACTACTATTAATAATAATAATAATAAACAGAGAGGTATGTATGTCTTCGTATATTTTAGTTAATGTCTGGAATACTTATTTTTATAAAATGAAAGAAAACCGTACTCATTCAGAAGCGGTAGAATTTTTCATTTCAAAGTAATACTTGTTTGTCTAATCGATAAATGAATAATAAAAAAAGATATATAGTTTTTTCTAACAAATTCAAAACCGCGATTAAAATTTACGTATTATTGTTATAAAATAGCTAGAACTGAATAAATTATCCATCGATCTAGTTATCTGTCCATCTCGATCTATCTATCTATCTATCTATCTATCTATCTGTCTATCTATCTATCTAACTGGAAAGGTAAATAAGAGATGGATATATGATGATGTACCTGTAAAACTATGAAAAGATCATAGACAAGTTTACCGGAAGGTCTGGTCAGCTGATCGGATCTACGTGTGAGTCACGCAACCAGGTTAGCTGGAGATCAGAGGAGTTGGAACTTGGAATTGAAGCAGAGCGGTTGGGCTTTACGGTGGTCCGTCCTCCCCTTTTGGAAAGAGAGTGACGTGTCTCTCAGTGTAGACTGTTAAAACACAAGCAAAGAAACCCACTTTTCATTTTCACCTGCGCAATGTCCTGGAAAGTGAAATAAAAAAACTAATATGAAAACTAATCATCGTCTTGGAGTCAATGTGTTTCATCCAAAAGGTTTCATCATCCTCCTAGAAAAAGATGAAGTCAGGATAGACCAGGTTTAGTAAGCAGAGACGATAAAGGTATGTCGAAGATACACATATGACGCACACACTCATGCATATGAAAATTAGACGATAACGAAACATAAAATGGGGTCAGAAATAACAAAAAAAAATAGATTTTTAGTAACACCTTTAGGACACGTCACAAACAAACACGAAACGTATACAGCCGTGTACATGGGTGCGGTTCATGTTCGATAACGTAACATGACGTATTTTGGTGCCGTTTTTTGTACACTGTTATATATTATTATTTCATTTTTTTATTCATAAAAGGCATGATAAAAAGGAATTAGTGTCATCAGTTAGAATTTAATTCAAAACAACTAAAATTCCAGCCTGATGTTTTTTTCTTAACCACTTGAAGAAATGAAGTGAATATGCACATGGGTATAAAAACAAATATCAGCTAGTGGAAATGGACATTCTGCATGCATACTTGCCGATGTTTTACGCGATGTACATGCATATAAACAAGGGTATTACTCGCTATAAACTATCCTTAGTGGATGAATATTATTTCCTAAGAATTTCAGTGTTATGTAACCATTAGTTTAAGAGTTTACCTGTTAGATATTTACACACACACACTTTATTTATACAGATGAGTTATTTTTATTGAAGCTACAGACTCATTTGAAGATTATGGTTAACAAGACTGATAAGTTGACATATCAATGACTAGGAATACTATGAGAGGATATAAAATCTTCAGATGTCACCAACAAACTACAACTGACCCCCAAACAGCATTTATATCGTCGTTAAATATATAGCTCCTTGAATGTGATGAGTAAAGCAAGAAATAGGATGACAGCCGTGCAACTCAGCCCGGATTAATTTCTTGTAAAAATTATATCATCCGTAATTAATTTCAAGTAAAGAAATTTACTTTTAATTCCTTCTGTAGAATGGATTGGACATTTTAGAACTGCTTATCATCAGATATAAACATGTGATTGAAAATTTTTGGTGAGAAGTAATGCTGGAAATTTTGAGAAATTATATAGAGATACAGTAATAATATAAAGAATTATTTACACAGAGATAGTAAATAGACATGGGATTAATCTAGAACAACCGTGAATGCTGTAATTAGTTATAATAGTTACGCTACAAAAATTATTATTAATTTAGATGACATTTTAATGTCATAGTAAATGTTTTGTTGTATTGAATATTATTTTTTCATATTTAGATTAATTTAATTGATTATTAAAAAGATAATTAACTTTAATTTATTCTTGTATTTATTATTAACTGACAAAACTTGATGAATTTGTTGAACACCAATAAATAAAATATTTATGTAAAGTTTAACAAACGTTTGCAGGAAATTGTATGCTGCAATCTATAACCGGGAAACCGTTCCTATGGAGTAGAACAGCCAAACAAAATATATCTTTTTTTTATATCTGATCGAACGATATTGTAAATTTACGTATAAAGATTATTATTTTGTTTATTGCTTCTTAATTACAATAGACGAAGTTTTATGTAGTAAATGTTCTGTTGTTATGGTGTCATGCCCCCGAGTATTAACTCTTCGTTTGATGTTGAGAAATACGACAATATATGTTCTCTTGTCATGAGGTCATACTTTTAGGATTTATCTTATTCACATAGAGAAAATGTTTTTTTTTTTCATCATTTGAGGTCTAGTATCTGTTTCGTTTTAAAAACGCTACCAACCTAAACGGAAAACTACATTACATCTTGCTAGATGAATTTGAAAGTTAGGTCAATATTATATACATAAAGTCAATTGAGTAAATATTAGATTGTAAGCGAATCTGTACGCAACAAATAATACAGCTATTCAGATGGATAGATAGACAGATAGATAGACGGATAGATAGAAAGATAGATAGATAGATAGACAGATATATATATATTGATAGACAGATAGACAGATAGATAGGCAGATAGATAGATAGATAGATAGATAGACAGATATGTTATTGTATTCATTGAAGAAGAATTAACAATAAAATTAATAAGGAAATGAAAAGAAAGAAAGAGCATTAATATAGGTAGCTTTACGGCAACATTTCTTGACAAAATTAAATCTAGGTAAACAGCGCAAACAGCCTAGACATTTAAAGCAAATTTCAAGCTGAATGAAATAGAAATCACTGGTCTACCACTTTAAATTGACTGATCCAATCGGGCGAGAAATAACAACGCCGATTTGTATCTATGTGTTTGTTGATATTGTATAATCCGATAATACTGTCGATGAAGTTAATTAAATCATTTCCTTTCTTATCCGATCCTCATGCCTAGGTTGTTAAACTATGACGAAGTTTTGTGGCAAGAATTATGCAGAAAGGGCTGCCTACTTCGATATCAGATCTATAATAATTTGGTAAGATTTGCGCCTGCGACACATAGCAATGGCCAAAAATTTTACTCTAAATTATTCATAATATTTTGTGTGTAGATCTGATATATCGATACAATGTTAAGGTTTTGTAAGTATTATTATATTTCCTGGTGTAGTTATTTTGTAGTATTTTAGAAGAAATTGTTATGGGACAAGATGTAATATTTCATATAAACATCATTTCTAAAATAATATGTTGATAAAAAAAAAATCTAATTATCTAGACGCGTGTTAATTCCAGGGAAATTAACCCACGAATATCTAGCTCCTCCCTTTTCGGATAAGAAGCATTTTACTCTGAAATGTCATGCATTTAAGAAGTTATTCTCTCCTATTTGTTCTTATTAATTCGATGATATAATAAAATTATATATAACTTTTACTCCTCCTCTTTATTTAGTCTATCTATCTATCTATCTATCTATCTATCTATCTGTCGATCTATCTATCTATCTATCTATCTATCTATCTATCTATCTATCTATCTGTCTGTCTATCTGTCTATCTGTTTATCTATCTATCTATCTATCTATCTATCTATCTATCTATCTATCTAGCTATCTGTTTATGTATATGTCTATCTGTGTATCTATCTATCTATCTATCTATATCTCTATCTATCTATCTTTCTATCTATCTATTTATCTTTCTGTCTATCTATCTATCTCTCTATCTGTCTATCTATCTGCCTATCTATCTATTTATCTATCTATCTATCTGTCTATCTGTCTACCTATCTATCTATCTGTCTATCTATCTATCTATCTATCTATCTATCTATCTGTCTATCTCTATCTCTCTATCTATCTGTCTGCCTATCTACCTATCTGTCTACTTATCTATCTATCTATCTATCTATCTATCTATCTATCTATCTGTCTATCTATTTGTCTATCTATCTATCTATCCGTCTATCTATCTATCTATCTATCTGTCTATATCATTTTTTTTATTTAAAGGAGATAACTAAAAACTCAATTTTTGCTAATTGTCTTCGAATAATATTTGTACTAATATATCATTTTCTACATCATCGTCATTCCGTATTTGCGGATATTTTAATTAGCGCCATATGACAATTAAGTCGAGACTATAGGTTTTACTTGAAATTACATATTTCATTTTTTTTATTAATGAAAACAATTTCTGAAACAATTAGCGAAAATTGAGTTTTTCACTATCTACCCTTGATAAAATCCGTGGTTCACACTAGCGACTATATTTATACCCCCACACACGCACACATGCAAACATGAATATATGTATATATACATTTTTTTTTACATGGTGGTTACTACTTATCAAGACCCAGAAGCCACTCGGCGGTAAGGTTTATTGTGTGTACAGTAATCAATGGGATATTATCGTTGTAATAGTTAGTATTGAAGATTTGATAAAGTGCCATTACTTAAGGGGGCGGTTCATCAGGAATTTGTTTGCATCCCATTGATTACTGTACATACAATAACCTTCATCGCCGAATGGCTTCCAGGCCTTGATAAGTGGTGACCACCATGTAAAAAACACACATAGGTGTGCGAACAAACTTTTTTTAAAAATAATGAAATGCTTTTTATTCAAAAAACAACGAATAAGTGCATTTCATTCTCACTTAAAAAAAAAAAAACGAGTCGGATTTTCTTTGTTACTGTTTGACTGCCTGCTCTTTTGTGACGAATCTCAGACAACGCGCAGATCAGAATGGTTGAATTGTTACGACACGGTTCAAGTATAACAACAACGTTATCTATATTTATGTTGGTTGCAATTTCGAGGCCTTTCAGAAAAAAGATCAAAATAAAGAAAAAAAGAAAGAAAAATAAACCTTACCACGTAAAAAAATGCCTCGAAAAGAGTGACTTAATAACATAGCTGGCAATTGTTAAGAACTTAAAGAAAAACAAGGATATCGCACCCGTCGTTGAGTAAACTGTTCGCTCTTTTTTCTTATTGCATGCTCACATTTATGTTTTCCTCCAGTTTTTTAAATCATATTTTTTTGTTTCTCCAGGATGTTTTGTGGGAGGCATGGTTTACCATCAATGTTGTTTTTAGTGTTGAAAACAACAATTCTGTCCTCACGTGTTGGGTAGAATTATCATAATGGCTATTTTTTTATACTCATTTTAACGTAGCAAATAGCATGTTTGTTTAAGATAAGAATTCCGAATGAACCATTTGATTAGAACACATTTTTATTTTGATTGTTTGAGTGATTTCCGACTTTTACTTGGGAATGCTAGATATCTACATTAAAAAATACGGCTTACTAAAGATATTCAATCTGTATAAACTTTGTAGTGGTTGCAAGACTGGAATAAAAGTCTAAGCATATACACCAAATGAAAAGAAAACAATACAGTATGTGGTTAATAGACGCTATATCTAGAAGAAAAATGTTTCTAATGTTTTGTAAGCCTATGGGTCGATAATAATTAACTCCTCATTCTGTCATTGTAAAAATGTTTTATTAAATATAATAACATTGTATTTGTAATTTTTTGCTTATTTAAAATATGTAACTGTAAAAGAATAGCTACACTTATTCTGACTACAGGCCATGCTGCGCGACTTATAAATTTTGTTTGTGTTACTTGTCTTCAGAGAAATAATGAACTTTGAAAAATTAAATTTTAAGTTGCTTTAATTATTTAAATAGATGGCAACCAAAACTGCCTATCGGTAAAGTAAGATACTGAATAACAAGGGCATATATATATATATATATATATATATATATATATATATATATATATATATATATATATATATATATATATATATATATACAATAGCGTGTGTGTTCTTTTGTGTGTGACGCTTTCCGGCAAATTTGATTGGTTGAGATTTAATTCTGGAATAGACATTTAATTTCGGAATACACATTTACGAACGCTCTAGGTTCTATTTGATTAGCGTGTTCTCACCGTTATATTTATTTTTAATTCTATAAAATTTATGGTGTTATTTTTATAGATTTGTTAAGAATAATTGATTTTAAATTATTCCGTAATAAAAAAAACAAAAAAACTATAACAAATCTCTCGGCCAGCGGGGGCAAAGAATTAGCAGTTGTTTTTTTTTCATTGTTTATGTCTACATTTGTGTATTAAGAGAGAGAGAGAGAGAGAGAGAGAGAGAGAGAGAGAGAGAGAGAGAAAGAGAGAGACAGAGAGCGAGAAAAATAAAGACAGAGAACGAGAGAGAGACGCTGATGTCTTCGTTAATTAAAATATTATTGTTACAGCACAAACATGTAAACAAAAGGAAAAATATGAAACCTCGAACTTAGCGACACGTTATGAGCGAAATTGGTTTTGTACATAAAATATTTTTATAAAATCATTAAATCTAAAGGTATATATATATATATATTATATATATATATATATATATTTGTAGTCATGTATCACAACTCATCAGTGCCGTTAAACTAGCACCTCTCCCAAGCCGAGGATCGAACCTAGAACCGTCGTGTTATTCTTTTAACTAAAATAGTTTCATGAAAAACTGTTTTTGGTACATAAGACATTTTCATCTCCACCGCTATATTTGTTTTGAATTCTATACAATTTAGGGGGTTATCTTTCAAAAGTTGCTAAGGAATAATTGATTTTAAGTTATTCCGTAATAATTAAAACTATAACAAATCTCTCGGCCGGCGGTGACAAAAATTTGAGCAGTTATTTTTTTTTTCATTGTTTATTTTACATTTGTTTATTGAGAGAGAGAGAGAGAGAGAGAGAGAGAGAGAGAGAGAGATAAAGAAAGAGAGATACGCTGATGTTATTGGCGAAACGAAACCGGTTTTGAACAAAAAATATTTTTATAATGTCTTCGTCAATGATATTTTATATCATTGTTACAACTTAGCGACACTTTATGAGCGAAACGAATCTGATTTTGTACATAAAATATTTTTATAAAAACATTATATATATATGTATACATATATACATATATGAATATACATTGACAGTTCCTTTTTGTAAATAAATTATTTTTATTACACTATTGTTTTAACTAAAATACTTTTATGAAAAACTATATTTTATTCTATATATTAATACGACAGAGTGGGTGTTATTTTCTGTACCCCATTGATTTTTTCTTCCGAGTGTATGTCCTTTAACTGTTATGCCTTTCCATTTCTTGTAATAAATATTTTTACCAAGATATATTCACGTACTAACGAATATGACTGATTAGATATAGGCCGGTAGGTAGTAACTAATTCGAATATAAAGAATTATACAGATCGTTGTTTTATCATGAGATAGGAGTGTATTGTAAATGATGAGTTTAGATGTAAAGAGTAAAATTTATATTATGATAAATAGATATATATCGTCAGACAGGGTTATTGAGATTGTAAGATAAAAATGGATATATATAGATTAATTGGAAATGTACAAGGCAGCTAATTACGTGTCATCTTTATTCTAATATATGTTTATATTTAGACATATGAGTTATATAAATATATATATGTGTGTGTACATGTGTTTGCGTGTGTTAGTGTAGCTGGATGGATGGATTGAGACATGCATATATATTTATATACACGGAATACGATAACATCGCGTGTTAATTGGACAAAATGGATAGAATGTGAGTTTAGTGCAAGTATAATACTTAATTATCAAAAGGGTCTATAGTCAGATAGAATTTAATATACATCTATACCCATAGCAAGAGAGGTACATATAGAGATGGAAATATACGTGTAGCAGGGGTCCATCCTGAGCCCAAGTCTCTTCCTGATCTATATTAATGATCTTCCAAATCACATCCTTACATCATTCGTAGACATCTATGCTGATGACACTGCTATCTATGGTAGCACATCTAAGATCGTAAACCACCAAGTTCTCTGATTCTCTCTCCTCTGATATTAATCAAGTGGTACAATGGGGAAAGAGGAGGCTGGTTACTTTTAATGCATCTAAAACCAAGCTTTTATCTTTACATTGTCAACGCTCTGATCCCCATCTGGCATCAATTTAAATGAATGGCTCTCGTCTTGGTGATACCCCATGTTTTGATAAACTTCTGGGATGCCCTTTACTCCTGATCTTAAATGGAACACATACATTAAATCCGTTGCCAAGGCTGCTGAAAAAATGCTGAGATCCTTCTATCGATACAGTAGATATCTCACTGCTGATGCTATTCTCTATCTATATAAGAACCAGGTACGTCCAAGCATGGGGTACTGATGCCATATCTGGGCAGGAGCTGCTAGAAAGGACTTATCCTGCCTTGATAGAGTTCAAAATAGACTTCGAAGCCTCGTAGGGGATGTCCTTTTCTCTTCTCTACAACCTGTTTCTCACATAAAAGATGGTGCGAGTTTGTTTCTGCTTTATCGTTATCTTCATGGCAGGTGCTCGGTTGAGCTCCATTCTATGTCCCCCCCTGTCAATCTTTCACAAGAAAAACCTGTCTAGCAGAAAACACTATCACTATTTTCCCCCACTCTTTATCTGTGCCTAAACCAAAACGTAGATTCCATGATCAAAGCTTCTTTCTTAGAGCTACACGCCTATGGAATTGTCTTCCGTTTTTCTGCTTTTCAGCTGACTACAATATGCTTGTCTTCAAGTCTAACATAAACAAGTGTTTGATGAACCGTTCCATATAAGTTAACACATTTTCCGAATCTCCATTACTAACGGTTACTATATAATCCAAATACTACTGTACACTCTTTAACCCTTATCCTGGAGTGGATGGACTGTTGGCCTTGATAAGTGGTGATGCCCATGTAAAAAAAAAAGACAGGGGTTGACTGAGAATCTGAATGTAGGGAAAATGTGTATTAAGCCCGCGTTCTTGTTAGCTAGTCTTATAGATTTATATAAAGCGCGTTAAATATATCCATATATATATAAACAGATATAAACAAAAGATGTATATGTATT